>NC_029781.3:6121808-6151928 GCF_000817695.3 Arachis duranensis | reverse complement strand
AATATAAATTTAATTTATTTTTTTTTTACACAAAAAAAATAATATAGTAAAAAATATAATCATAAATTAATAGTGATAATAATAAAAAAAATTGTTTCTATCTAATGTATGTCTATATATTCCTTTTAGTATAAAAAATACAAAATATATTAATTTAATATTATAAAATATAATATCTTTATTTATATTTTATCTGTCAAATATAATTTTATATTTTATATTTATATCTTGGTATTCCTGTAGTCGATCGTATACTAATGCAACCTAATAATGTACTTTTATAGTTAAATTATAACTCTCTTTTTTCCTTGGAAGTTGAATAGTAATTAATTTAATAAATAAGGTTAAATAGAAGAATGCATGATTTGGTAAAAAATTGACTTTGCAAAATTTTATTGCTACACCAGCATGTGGTTCTTTAATTTCTATATATGTCATAAAATTCTTCGGATCTTAAATTATTAGAAGTACATTAGTACTATTAAAATTTAAGTTACTATTATTGACACTTTTTTTTGTGACTAATTTCAGTCAATAAATAAATAATTATTTGAATCACATGATCAAGATTTTTAGCATCAACTTAATTTTACTCATAAGGTTAAGGTGTTATTTTCAATAAATTTTATTCGATCTATATCTTAGATATTGTCACAATTCGAGTAATATATGTAATTATGTATAGCTGTAACTTTAGTCTTTTAAAAATAAATTAAAAGACTACTCATCATATGATTAATAAATTCTAATGCAACTCATTGTTAGGTTTAATCAATCTTTCTTTCATTCAAAACGTTTGTAATTAAGGGTGAACGCGGATCGAATCGGATTGGATATGGCCAAAATTTCCATCCAATTTACACTAAAATTATCGGATCGGATCGGATTCAATATCCGCAGTTTTTAAAGTTGGATCCGATTCGATCCGCACATTTGCGGATTGGATCGGATATCGGATATCGAATATATTCGCAAAACACAAAAATATTTTTAAAAACTTATTTTTATTAAAAAATATCAATAAAATTCATTTTTTCTATTCTTTTAGATATGTTTACTTTTAAAATAATATTAAACATACTTTTCTTAAATAATAAATTAAAATAATATAATATATATGATAATTATTAGTTAAAATAAAACATAAAAAGAATATTTAGTTATTTATTTTTTTTATTTTTGCGGATACGCACATAGCAACACAAAATCCACAATCCGATTCGATTAGTGTATGAATCCGATCCGAAAGCCTTGCGGATCGGATCCATATCTGTAATTTTTGGATTGGATTCGGATAAACATCGCAGATATGCAGATCGAATCCGATCCATGAACACCCTATTTGTAATATAGTAATATAGATGGTGGCATTATTCAAGTAAAACATTAATGGTGATCCAACCCCTTAGCTTCTACCAAAATCTGTCCTTAGTAATAAAGCTTCTAACAATGAAACAAATTAGGAATCCTCAGCAATAAGAAGCAGGTAGCAAATAGACATTACTTTTAGGCTGCGCATGCATGCTATAATACAGGGGATCTTTATTTATGTATTTATCTTGGTTTAACTGGGGATGTTTAATTTATATTATCACTATTATTATTGGATATGGAATATATAAGCCCTATTTTCTTTTTATATTTACCACAGGATCGGTGCACACCTTATAGTTAAGCCTATGTTTTATGCACCAACACATGATTAGCGGAAGGTAAATTTGGATTAATAATACTTTATACAATATTAAAAAATAACCTAGATAATAAGATGAAAACTCTTATTTTAAGAAAATGATTATCGGATAAAATTAAAAATATCGTATAAACATATAACAATAATGGCGTTCATTATAATTATATTAGAATGCATCTACTAAATCTTTTTCTCTTTGATCATCATATGTTCTCGATCTCTCTTCTTTATGTATAGTATTTCATTTCATATTATAAAATCTAAATTCTATGTTGGAACTTAAACTCTTTATTCCCCTATATCATGCATGTGAAAGGAGTTGGTCATAATGCGTATGTCAAATAGCTTAGTATAGACTGAACCTGAATCTGTTCACACGAAAACTTAAAAGAAAAGAACATTGAAACAGTAGCGAAAAGGTGAATTAAAAGAACAAAGTTCTCCATAAATTGGAATCAAAATCTGTACACCATCGAACTGGAGTGTCCCTAAGAAAAGTTAGCAATAAATGCCTTTCTCCCGGGGAAAATTTGGATATGAGGGATATATATGCACATGTGTATAATATAATAAAAATAATTATAAACTTTATTAGCTATCTCTAAATGTGAAATCATATTAAATTGATATACAGTTTATATCCTTTATATAATGAAAATCTGCAATCCAGCATCTTAATAATTTCATCAAGAATATCTGATATTGAAAAGAAAAAGAAAAAAGAAAAAGGTAATGTGAATTATGAAAGTAATTAAAAGTGAGATTCACGCGCTTAAGAAAACTACAATATATGATAGAATCGGAATAGTTTTTGCTTTACCAAGGTTGACTGCAAATCCATGTGTACCTACATGATACATTATTTATACGACTATGTTATTTATATATTAAAATTAACTATTAAAAAAAATTACTAATAATATATATGTTAAAATATAAATATATATTAAAAATAAATTAAATTATACATATATTTATATACAAATATATTAATGACTGATTTTAATAACTGATTTTGATTGACGAAAATATTTTTATACATTTATTAATGAATTATGTTTCAATTCAATGTCAAGGAATATTAGTTGGAGCTTTTGGCGCAGTTGAGTCCAAAGTTGCAACGATATAAAGTGAATAATTCAGAATGTAAGTGACTGAGTATATACGAAATTAAATTAAATCACCGCAGCTTCATTAATTTAGCTACTGAAGTTGCACTAATAAAAAGTAAAAACTGTTTTGGCATAAATCCAGAGGCTATTTAATAAGCATAGATTAAGCAACACGTTATGTTCTCTAACCATGACCGTCCATTAAACATATTCAATATGCCAAATACCCATTGCCTTGTCTTGCATCATGCATTCATTAATTAAGCATTTTGAAAGTAAAAAATAAAAAACCTTGGTACGTGTTCTCCACACGGAATCCACAGGCCATTTGTTTTTTTATTAGAAGAAAAGGATCACCAAAGTCAATCTGATTACAATTAGATTGTGACAGAATATATAATCAGCAGCAATTGTGACTAGAGAAATAAAATGTCACATCTTTTTTACGTGCATAAATTTTGGTGGAATTAGTAAATTAATAATATAATGGAATCTTTTATAATCAAATATCAACTAAAATGGAATTTGTCGTTACTTTTTTAGTTCCAAGTTTGTAGTCTTCAACAGTGGAAAGCGTACTTCTAGATACTCCCATGATAAAGTCAATTATGGATGGTAAGAGATATTAGGTTAAGGATCATGTGAGATGAAATTAGATGAGACTAGGTTAAGTATCCTTCCCTTGCTGATGAGTATAGGTAGTTAATTATAGATGGATAATAATCTGAGCGGAGAGTAGTTATGTTACTCTTGTAATTACTTAATGAGTAAAGATCAGAGTTTATTTGCTGTGTTGGATCGGACATATTATATACATGTTATACAATAGATATTCAGTCAAAAAAGAAAAATGTTGTTAATGTATGAAGAATTCATTGAAATAAACTACACACTTTATTCTTTAAAAAAGATGATGAAATATAAAAGAGTAGCTCCAAAGTTTAAAGGAAAGAAGCAAAAAATCACAAGTGCATTGCTCTCTTGTGCAATCTGAGATGTACGACACACAATATTAGAATTTAGAAGCAAGTTTTCTACTGCTACACTGTACTGCCCACAATTTAGATTTGACGCAAAACAAGGCTGTGTAATTGATGAACACTGGATCCATGCCAGTTGTATATCTTAATTTTTTTTTTTGTACTAATACGATTTTTCCAAAGAAAAATGACCTGTTTTATTATGTTGATGAACTTGAATCAAGTGTTATTCCATGCTAGTATTTTAACAGACGTGCGTTTTGAAAGTTTGATTCTCAAATGATGTTCTATAAAATTACAATAATTAGTTTCCAAAGAATGCATCTTAACATTTTAATTCTCAAGTGATTTCTATAATATTTTATGCTTACAAAATTTTTAAAGTATGATAATTTAATCCACCATCAATAGTCTGTTTTATTTCTGCTAAATAGTTAATATATAAGATAGCTAAGAATAAGTTTTCTGAATGAATGTTGATAACAAGCTAATATCTAAAATTCTCTGCGAACTAGTTGCTATCAAGTGCAAATAAAAATGTCAATAATAGGGGAAACCAATAGGTTATCAAGTGCATCAAAATCTCGATAAAACATGGATACACCAACTAAAACCTTGAACCCAAGATTGGGAACCTGTTACAACTTTCACTTGCCCTTATGCAAAGGGCAAAGACAACAGGTTTCACCCACTTCTGAGGCAATGCAATATTGTTGAAACTTGTCATCTTTGAACCATTGAGCACGCTTCTCCACAAGCTCGTTCAGAAAATCATCAAGCTTGCCCTTAGTGACATTTGGCATCACCACCACATGTGCTATGTTTCCCTGGCATGCCAACTGCCACTTCCGTACAAACTCCTCATCATGTGGCCTCTCAAACACAACTGTGCTGCTCAGCTCATTAAGCATTGCACCAACTCCAGCCTCCCTAAGGCGGTCCTTGAAGTAGTGTGCATTCCTCAGGCATTTCTGCACTTCTTTCTGGAAACCTCTGTATCCTTTCCGGTTAAGGGTATACCAAAGGAATATGGGAGCATGGCCATTCCGGCTACCCATGATTGTGGCATCCCTAGAAGCAAGGTATTCTACATTATTGGAAAGAACATTGATATGCTCCAATCTTGTTATCTGAACACCACAAGGCATTGGGCACCCCACAAATTTGTGGCCAGAAACACTAACACTACCAATAGGCTTCTTAAAAGAAACTTTTGGTGCCTGATATTGCAGAATACAGAATAATCAACATCATTGCTTATATAACACAAACTCAAAAATAAGATGGCAAGATGTACATCACTAAGGCTGCGTTTGTTTACGAGACAGGACACTAAGACATGGACACAGAGACACAAAATCATGTTTGGCAGAGGAGATATGGACAGAGACAGTATGTCCAGAGACACTGAATTAGTGTATTTTGTGTCCATCCTGACAGGAAGGACACAGAGACACTAACAAAGAACACAACTTATTTTTCATTCTTTTTTTCATTATTTTTGTTAATTTTTCATAATTGTATTTTTTTATTACTATATTTTTCATCTCAAATTTTTTGAATGAAAAAGATGAGAATAAATTAGATTCTCATAATTTGTTCTAGTTTATCACCAAACAGAATACAAGAACACAAAATTTTGTGTCTCTGTCCATTAGTGTCTTGTCCTGTCCTGTTCTCAATGTCTTGTCTTGTCCTGTTCTCAGAAACAAACGCAGCCTAAAGGAATTGGTCTCAATCTTGTTTTGGCAAGCAATTAAACTTGTAAATTGTTAGATGCAAGACAAACAACAATGAGCTATAATAGCATAGAGAAGGTTATGTGCAAGAACCAACATGCTATTTGCTGACATGGAAAACAACGAATTACAACAAAAGTAGAATAATACATAGGAGTTCCAATTAGATAACAGAGGGATAGCAAATATGACTTCAACAGCACATGTCTGAAGTTTAAAGATTTCTGGTACCGTGAACAAGAGAAACTTACAAGTTTCACAAAAGGCATCATGAGACCAAACAAGGCCCCATCACAATGGATGTAGAATTTGTCACGTGAAAATCCAGTATCTTCAAGTGTCTTTATCACCAGATCAAGATCATCCACTGCTCCTTTGACAGTTGTACCTGCAAAGTTCCGTCTGTATGAGTCAACATCAGCAAAGTAAAAAAAGGGCGGGAGAGGAGGGGCAATAGAGATAAAGAAACTTGCCTATGTTCACATTTACAATAGCTGGCTTATCTTTGTGAAGAAGCAGCTTGGCCTTGAAATCATTACAATCAATCTCTCCGGTATGAAGAGTTGCAATCTTCACACAATCCATTCTGTACATACGTGCAGCTTTAAATACAGAATAATGTGATTCTTGTGAGGCGTACAAAATCCCATCCGGAAGGACCTCTCTCCTGCAAATGTCATATTTAACAATATAATCGTGTTCTTTCCAAATTTGCAAAATGTTGAACAAAGTCAAACTTAAAACTAACCCAACTAGGATGCCATGGAGATTGCCCTCAGTACCACAGTTTGTCATATAGCCCCAGTACTCATCTTTCTCTATTTCCCATAACCGGGCAAACCAGTCCAAAACACCAACTTCAAACTGCCGGGAGTGGACTCCATAATTGCTTTCAATGAATGGATCTCCCAGGTTGTTTATGGAGAAGTGCTGAAGTTGAGAGAGTGCACCGTAGTCGAAATCCAAATTATAGGGGTAACCTGGCATAGATTGTTCACAAATTACATATAAGTATATGACTATATGAGATAGCCTATAAACTCCATAGGTTAAAAGAATGAATATAGGCCTTGAAAAGCTACACATCTTCTAGGTAATTTTTGCACAAAATGGAAGCCAGAATAATATAGATGCATTAATGAACTGTAATGGATCATAAACATTTTTCGTTTCCCTCTAACTAGTGAAAAAAGCACTCTTCATGTAATAGACAGGAAGACTTCTTCTGTAATACGTGATTGAATGCTTCATCTACTTCCTCACACAGGCACAACAGCCTCAAATGCATCTCATTCTTCGCAAAAACATTAAACATAAAACAATCTCAACTACAAATGAAGGATAACTAAAACGCACATTGCGGGTTGGACAACGAACAAGTTTGTATGCACCGACACTATCAAATCTCAATTATGATTTTTACGCACTTTGTTTTTTTGAAGAAAAAAATAAAAAAATGTTACATTATATTTGTTGCATTAAAATGAAACCACCTGGATAATTAGAAAAAACGTAGCAATAAAAACTCAGCAGCTGGAATACTATGCAAACAGAGGATAACAGGGAAGCAGGTGAGGTTAAACATGTATAAGTTGGTGCCAAGTATTGTGTGTGTGCTGATGCTTGGTTAGTATTACCATCAAGTTAACAAACTTTCTTGTATGTCAAGTCAGAAATCACAGGGCATAGAAATGAACAGAATTACAGAAATACTAGTTGGAACAAACAAAAGCAATGATGATATCATATCATGAAGCATTTGCTTTGTGTTAAATGCAACAAGGTAAATACAATCAAGAAAGCAGTAAGATTAAAAGAGCAAATGCTGTCAAACCTAAATGATGTTTTGTCCTTTCAGTCAATGATTTTTTGTATTTGGACAATACACTTGCCATGTAAGCATCCCTTTCCCCAGTAATCTCATCATCTGCATCAGGTTCTGTAACTTCTAGACACAGTGTGTGAACATTTTTTCCCAGTACTATAGCTCTTTTCACGTTCTCACTTTCTGCAACTGTGGGTGGCACAGGTTCTTTGATCACAGCTGACGCATCAAAATCCTCGGGCAATGGTTCAACTGTTCCATTGGCGCCCAAATGGCCACTTCCAACCATTTTGCTGCTCGCAACACAAGATTACCTGTAAAAGATGGAGTCCATGAGTGAATTGAGCAACAAAGTCCATGGTTAAATAAAGCAGCCATCCCTATTTTCCTTTTAGTGAAAGCATTTTCCAATTTCTATACACAAAAAGGATGCCAGACCAAATCACGATTACCACCAATACAGGAAACTCACACAAATCTCTTCATTTCATATACATTACATGAGTCATTTATATACAGAATATAAAAATTATGACATAAATGAAGATCACAGAGATTTATGGAAAGACGTACAATTCCTTGATCCCTTATTTCTGCAGCACTCATTATTGCTCAATATATTAATATCTCTACAGTACACTTTTTAATGTCAAAATAACTGCCAAAGGAAGCTGACCAAAACAAAACAAAACGAAACACATTGTACATGCATTGCACAATTCCCGAAATGGATAAATTCTACGCAGCACAAGTGTATGTTTAAAGTAATCAAATTCAGAAAGCAAGATTTAAATATCTAAACTCACTAACTCAGGCAAGTGCGATGCAAATTTGAAGAGGAAATGTTCAAAGTACAGCTAAATCCACAAAATTCATAGAAACGAAATACCGAAAGGGAAAAATGAAGGAGACAGAGAAAAATGTCGGAACGCGAAAAGAAGAGTGAATTAGATCTAAGAGAAGAGGAATCACTGACCGGAGTGGTCATCAAACCGCTCTAGTCACTGGTTCACTGGTTTATTGGTCTAACCGGTCCAACCGGTGGTTCAACCGGAAAAACCGTTTTAGAATAGAATAATAAATAAATTATAAACATCCTAAAATATAATTATAGTCTAACATAAATCTTAAAATAAGATTAGTAACAATGGAATGTAAAGGGATCTGATGCTGTGGAACACTAGCAGCCACTGTTGCTACATTACCAGCTGAATTCCTGAATTGAATCGGAAAAATAAAGTGAACTTTCAAACAGGTCAACACTCTACAATACAAACTTCCCAATATAGAATAGTAATCACTAATTGGCCCAAGCGAGAAATATTGCAATTTGATTTTGGCATAGTTCCCATTTACATTCATAATTGTTCATGTTGAGAGTAAAGGGCACTATTAAAATTATCAAACATTTAACACCATAAGCATCTTAGTATTGACACAAAATGATTGCAGTCAGCACACTGAAATTTTGCTTATAGGTTCAATACAAGGTATGGAGTCATGAGACTCAGATGCCACAATAGTGGAAAATAATTCATAAAAGTAGAAAATAGGTTCAATACAAGATACATGATTAGATACAATTATTGGAGTAATTTCCCATGGAGCAGGTTTTTCATTTCATTTTATCCATTGATACCTGCAATAAATCGAAGGAGACAACAAACACAAAGAAAGCCATCACTTCAGCACCAAATTAAGCTTAAGGCCAAAATGGACAAACCCTACCAATGAATTACCATCTCCTTTAAACTAAAAGTCAACACAGCATAAGCAGGGTCTTCAGTAGTGGTTTCACTGAGACTATGATTAAATTGATTCAACAGTTATTATGAGATCATCTACAATCATATATACACTAGCTTAGTTTGAACACCCTAAGAGATTTTTGGGGAAAAAACCATTTTCAAGAGCTATGTCATAAATTTTTGTATTACAGGTTATTATTTCAAACACAAACTAACTTAATCAAGTATCCAGAGCAAAATTACAAAACAGAGCCAGCAACAAGCAACCAGCTAACAACGATTAGAAAACAGCAATTACACTAACATTGGTACATTATGAAACAGACCAGTAACCAGAGCAAAATACAAAACAGAGCCAGCAACAAGCAACCAGCTAACAACAATTATAAAACAAACCAAAACATTAACCAATGCAATAATCACAAAACACTAAACCTTCACCCAGCAATTACAAACAAATCCAGCAATTACAAACATTAGCACATTATAAAACATTCCAAAACACTAAACCTTCACCCAGCAAAACCAACAATTACAAAACAAAGCAATCAGTGAATTTGAACAAAATAATTAAGAGCCATCAGCAACTAGTAATTACAAAACAGAGCCATCAGTAAATTTGAACAAAAATTTCAGAGCCATCACTATCCAACAATTACAAAACAGTAAAACACTAAAATAGACGAACAGAACCATCGAGCCATCAGTAAATTTGAAAAAAAAATTTACAGCCATCACCAACAGGCAATTACAGAACATTACAAGAAAAATGGAACAAAAATTGAACAACAATTTCAGAACTTCAGACGAAGACGAAGACCGAACATTCAGAAATTAAAAGGAAGAAGCGGAGGCGAAGCCACTAACCTTCGATGGAGGAAGGGACGGCAATCGGCGAGACGAGGCGATAGGCGAGACGACGGCGAGCTGCTCCAAGCCACGAACAGAGAAGCCAGCGAAGATGAAGACGACGTGACGAGCTACCTGAGTTCCGGACACGGGGAAGAGGAAGAAGCGGCGACGCTGAGGACCTGGGAACGGCGGCGGCGCTGAGGACCTCGGGCACGACGGCGGCAATGAAGGGCTATGGTTTTGCTTTGCTTCAGAGGTCTCCAGGGAGTAAACGAATGATTTGGGGAAGAGGGGGGTGTATTGTTCACGCATGGTTTTGGCTTTTCTTTTTTTATTTCTTAAAACAAATAAACAAAACTACAAAACAGTGTCGTTTTATTCGAACCGACCGGTCACCGGTCCGGTCCAACCGGCCGGTTTTTGACCGATTCGCCGGTTTTTAAACGGTTTTCTATCAGACGGTTATTGAAGAGGACCGGACTGCTTGTATTGCCGGTTCGCGGTTAAACCGGTCGAATCGGCCGGTCCGGTCCGGTTTTCAGAACCTTGTGAGAGACTTAGTCACGCGCTTCCACGCACACTGCATATGTCTGTGGGTTTTTTTTTTTAAACTTGGGTATAGCCGGACAGACCCGACCCGGGGACCGGGACCCGGAAGGCCACTGCCCCAGATTCAAACCCACGAGACAAGGCCACTTCCCCATGAGAACCGTTGGTGCATGCTGATAATTTGGGGCCAGCCGAATCTAAAACCCTGGAGTATGATTGCAAGGCCTAGTTTTGTTGGTAGAACGGCGGAGATAGCGACATTGCGTTGCGGGAAGGCGAGACAAGCGAAGTGTCAACTGCGGTTAGAATGACGGTGAGTCAACAAAGACGCGGATTGGCGCTGCTGGGAGACGGGAGGTCGTCGACGGCGAGGTTGAAGATGCGTCCGATCATTGCGCTGCGCTGCTGAGGAGATGAAGCTGCAGTGAAGGCCAACAGGTTCAGCCTCTCTCGCGCAAAGGGGGTGGAGAGCGGGTTAGTTTCGGGTCGGTTTTGGAGTTGGGCTGGGCTGTTGGTCTCTGCGCAAAAAAATTGATCCACCCCTCCCCTAGTTCTACGACAACAATAACAATAATAATAATTTTGATGACTGATTTTGGTGATATTGATATTATGAATGGGATGAAGATATTGAGGGTGAAGCTTTTGGTGAGGACAATTTAGGATTGTAGCTGAATGACATTGAAGATTTTGAGTTGCTTGGGGCATTGGAGATGGTTAAAGCAAATAGTGGGATGGATTCCACTCATGAGAATAATAATCGACCATTAATAAAGGGTGATCATATTTCTCCAATAAAAAATTATTTAGTCAATATCCATATTAAAAATTTTATTAAAAATAATAATAATTTGTCTAATCAAAATAATTTTTGAAGATTTTTATAATAATAAAATTTATTGAAAATTAAGTTGTCTAATTTAAAGTTCTTTAGAAATTAATTTAAGTGCTTAATTTTATAAATTTTTACTCATTAAAAGAAACAGACTTGCTACACATTCTTATAACCATATAACCAAGTTGGCCCAAGTCCAAATTGATTCAAGCGCATTAAATGGAGATCGAGAAACACACGCCAGACACAAAAAAACGTTTCATTTTCCATTTGCGCTTCATTATGAACGAACGTTACATCTTCAACACGAAACTAATACACGAAAATACTCACTCTCTTCGAATCTCTCTGAACATCACTCAAACTTCAATCACATTCTCTGCGAAACCACGAATCGAAAGAAGATTTCGCAAGCAACAACCAGAAACAAACGAAAACAGCAACAAAGACTACAAAAGGTATGAGAAAACTACTGTTCATTTAAAATCTTGCAATGTCGCATTTCACCTAGTTTCATTTTAGTTTTACTGGTTTGATTTGCTTCGTTTAGTGGATTGAACTATTGTGAATGATTTTTACAGTATAACTAGGGCTTTAAGATATAGTTGCTTGTTCTTATTGGTTTGGATAGTTTAATTAAAGCTCTGTTACTATCTTCAGTACTTATTTTCCATTGAAGAACACTATTCTTGTTGATTGAAAATTGATAATGATTTATTAACCACATAAACATTTTTCAGTTCGGTGGTCTTTGTGATTTTGGTTCTGTGCAGGAAGGATTTTCAGTTCGGTGGGTTGTGGCATATTAATTAACTTAAATAACATATACATGCTTGTGGTTGTTGATGTATTGAATGAGTTTTGTTTAGTACAATTGACATTAGAGACAACTCTTTCACTTTGATAAGCCATACTACTGTAATAGTATTTATGTTGATTGAAAGTTGATCATCATTTATTAACCACATGAACATTTTTCGGTTCGGTAGCCTTTTTGTTTTTGGTTCTGTGTATGAAGGATTTTCGACAGTGGGTTGTGGCATTTTAATTGACTTGTTTAACATACACATGCTTGTGGTTGTTGATGTATTGAATGAGTTTTGTTTAGAACCATTCACATTAGAGACAAATCTTTCACTTTGATAATCCATACTATTGTAATAGTATTTTTGTTGATTGAAAGTTGATCATAATTTATTAACCACATGTAGCCTTTTTTATTTTGGTTCTTTGCATGAAGGATTTTTGGTTCGGTGGGTTGTGGCATTTTAATTGACTTGTTTAACATACATATACTTGTGGCTGTTGATGTATTGAATGAATTTTGTTTAGGACAATTCACATTAGAGACAACTCTTTCACTTTGATAATCTATATTACTATAATAGTATTTTTGTTGATTGAAAGCTGATCATCATTTATTAACCACATGAACATTTTTCGGTTCGATAGCCTTTTTGATTTTGGTTCTTTGCATGAAGGATTTTCGGTTCGGTGGGTTGTGACATTTTAATTGACTTGTTTAACATACACATGCTTGTAGTTGTTGATGTATTGAATGAGTTTTGTTTAGGACAATTCACATTAGAGACAACTCTTTCACTTTGATAAGCCATACTACTATAATAGTATTTTGTTAATTGAAAGTTGATCATCATTTATTAACCACATGAACATTTTTCGGTTCGGTAGTATTTTTTATTTTGGTTCTGTGCATGAAGAATTTTCGGTTCGGTGGGTTGTGGCATTTTAATTAACTTGTTTAACATACACATGCTTGTGATTGTTAATGTATTGAATGAGTTTTGTTTAGGACAATTCACATTAGAGACAACTCTTTCACTTTGATAAGTCATACTACTATAATAGTATTCTTGTTGATTGAAAGTTGATCATCATTTATTAACCACATGAATATTTTTCAGCTCAGTAGCCTTTGTAATCTTGATTCTGTTAGTGAAGGATTTTCGGTTCGGTGGGTTGTTGATATATTGAATGAAATATTGACCAAAATTTTTTATTACAGCAAAACACAACAAGAAAATGGCAACAATGAAGGAAAAGACACATTATAACGTAAGCAGATTAAATATATTTATCCACTTTCATTTGAATAATATCTATTTTGTATTATAAATATATCCTCATATTCTGTTTCAAAACTTGCAGAAAACTCACTATTGCAGATGCCAAACAAAGGCAATAGCAACAGTGTACAGAGAAATGAGTCAAGAAAAGAAAGATATTGTAGATGAAATGGGATTTCGTGGTCTAGCACATGTGCCAGAAATGAACATCTCTAATACACTGTTGATAGAATTGCTTGATCAGTTTGATGTAGAGAGGGGATGCCTGAAAACTCTATAGGGGACAATATACATAACTCCTCGAAAAGTAGCAGCTGCCCTCGGCATAACCAACGGAGGTAATACATTTTTCACTTACTGCTTATTTTCAGTTCATTGGTGTCTGGATAATTAAACTGACCATTTTTATCTTATTTTTGCTATTAAAATATTGTAGGAAATCTTTTTTCTGAAAAGATTGATTACAACAAGCTAAATTCAGCAGACAAGGAAATATTTGACAGCGTCAAAAATATTTCCTTGGCAACTTTGGCAAAGAATGTGCTGGATATGAGTGTAGAAGGGGAGGAGAACCAGAAAAAATTCAAGAGGACTTTTGTTGTCTTCATACAAAAGTACTTCTTGCTCCCTACAACGGTAAGTGTGGTCTCCCTAATCCACAAGCCACCGATCTTTCATGTGGACAACATTTGGGAATGAGATTGGGCAAAGCATGTTCTCAACTTCTTAATGAAAGGAGTTGAAAACAAAAGAAAGGGGAAGAAACAGTCTGTTGATGGCTGTGTTTTCGTATTAATGTTTATATACTTCCATAAAACAAAGTTTCCCTGCCTGTTTGTACCTGATGCTCTCCCTGCACCATGGGTGGCCCATTGGACAAGGAAAATGATTATTGTATGGATTTCTTCCGAAACAACACAATCATTGGTAAGTACTCTACTGAAATTTCCCGAAAAATTTGCTTTGAAATGCTTTTAGGTTATAATTAAATTATTTGTCCTACTTGCAATTGTTAGTTTGTTCATTTGAATATTTCTACATTAAGAAATATTTTTCTTGATGAATAAATAGTTGTCATGTACTACTCACCATATGAATATTTTTCGGTTCAGTAGGATTACTTCATTCGGTTCACCGGATTGTTAATTTGTTATTTTGATGATTAAATAATTTAGACCTTATTTCTATTTTAGGGACTTCTGTACAGAAAGTAAAAAAAGAAAGAAAAAACAAAAATAAGTAACTTGGACAAAAAATAAAAAGGAAAGAAAATAAAAAAGAAAAATATTGAGATGGATTCTTCTTTAGAAGAGAAAAGACTTTCCAAATCTGAATCCGAAAGCCAATAAATTTAATTTTCATATCAATTTCATTTAATTTGTATTTGCTTAAATTTGTTCTTATGCGCTTGTTCTTATGTATTGTAGAGAAGAAGAAATAAAAAAACTACAACAAAGAAAAGAAAACAACCATTGAAGGTGGTTAAAAAATAAACCAAAAAAACAAAGCATGTGCGTATAGATTCAGAGAGCACAAGCGAATCTGAAAATGAGTAAGTATTGCATAATTTCTGTGAGATGTTTTGTTGATTGCATATATATCTATTTTCGGTTCGGTGGGCTTCTAAGTTTCGGTTTAGCAATTTAATTTATTTCGGTTCAGTGGTATTTGTGGGTTTGGTTGACTTCATTGTTAGTATCTTGTCTTCGACATAAATTCAATGTGTTTATCTATTTTATAGAGAAAATGAAATTGAGAAAACACCCATAATAAAAAGAAGAAAACAACCAGAAGGAGTGGCAAAAATACCAACCCAACCTAACAAGGAGTAAGTTTCTCGAATCATATTTTCTTTTAGTGATACTTACATTTTAGGTTTCTTGATACTTATTTTATGAACTTTCAGAACCGAACAAGCAAAAGACAATGCTGCCGAAAAAAGAAAACGAGCATTGGAGATAATAAGGAAAAAAATATCAAAGAAAAGAAATGATGGAGCTCAGTCAACAAATATTTCTCCGGATCAGTTTGACTCTCTACAGGGACAAAATGATTTCTCTCATACGTAAGATTCAGTTTATTATTCCCGAATTCTTTTTCTTACTTTGCTTACTTTTGCTACAACCTTTTCTAATTCATCTAGATTCAATTACTAATATTTATTTATATTGCTTAGGGTGTCGACTGTAAATATGGATAGTGAACAATTCTTACAGACTCAAGAAAGCTCTACACCTTCTGTAAATGTTGCGAGCAATACCAGGTAAATTGGTTCACTGCATATTGTATTTTCGGTTCGGTGGTTGTCCAAAAATGAATTTAATGTCTTTTTAGACATCTGCTTTTAATCTTGATTTCTAATTTTAATTTGTTATTTTTTTTAGGAAAAATACCCCCGAAAATCTCGGTCAAATATTTTAGAAAAAAGAAAATCTTCCCAAAAAAGATGTCTAAAACTCCACGAGTGTAAGTTAAAAATATTTACGTTACTCTTTTAAATTTAGTTAATAATTGTTGTTTAATTAATCACAAGGAGATTGTGTTTAGATGTCACTAGAGCTATACCTGAATCTAAAGTACAAATCATTGAGTTTTAACAACAAACTCGTTTTGAACGTTTAGAAGTGTGAGTTTTTCAATATGCAAATTCCTATTTTTCAAAACAAATTCTAATTATTCAACATTAACTTTATTTTTGTTTACATTCCTTAGACCTCCTCTTGCATTGTCTCTTCCAAGTTCAGTTCAGGAAGAGTTGATGAAGGATGACATCATCTATGTCCCTCCACAAG
This sequence comes from Arachis duranensis, assembly GCF_000817695.3. Lineage (NCBI taxonomy): Eukaryota > Viridiplantae > Streptophyta > Magnoliopsida > Fabales > Fabaceae > Arachis > Arachis duranensis. The sequence goes on along the minus strand of NC_029781.3, from coordinate 6,135,716 downwards.
AGAAAATACAACAAACTTCTAATAATGAGTAAGTTAATAAATATTTATTCACGACACGAATCTTGTTCAATGTTTACTGCTTATAAATGGTTTAATTATGGTTCAGTTGAAACCAGAAAAGAATTCAATGTGTTCTTGTCTTTGGACTCTCTTCTGATTATTACAGCTGCCCTCAAGAAGCTGAAAAGCAGGGTGTTGCAGTATCTCTTACGAGTTCTGTAATTGAAGACTTATTGAAAGATGACTATGTGTATGAAGTTTCTAATGAAGAATAAATTGCGCATAAAAATTCTTTTTATTAATTTTAATGGTTTTATTGAACTGTTTTCTATTTAATGCACAGCCCTGCAAAAGAACAACAGCAACAAGCCCAAGAACCACCGGGGCAACAAGAATCAGAATAAGAAGCAGCTGTTAATGTGTAAGCACTAAAGTCTTCAATATCACTTTTGTTTAATATAATTTCGGTTCACTATAAGTTTGGATTTTGGTTCAGTATAAGTTTGGTTTTTGGTTCACTATAATGATTAGTATAATTTTTGTTAAATATCATTGTTAAATATGACTCTCTTCTATTTCTTATAGCTGTCCGCCAGAATTAAACAAGCAGGGTGTTACAGAGTCTATTACAAGCTCTGTTATTGAAGAGTTTTTCAAGGATGCCGATGTCTATCAAGTTTCTGATGAAGAACAATCACAAGAACCTCAAGTGGCACGGCAATTAGAAAAAGAAACTCTAATCTTGTCATCGTTTGACAGGTATGTTACTTTCTTTTCTTTAATATCATTTTTGTTTAATATATTTTCGGTTCACTGTAAGTTTGGATTTACGTTCACTATTTGTTTGGATTTCGGTTCACTACAGTGATTAGATATCATTTTTGTTTAATATCATTGTTAAATATCCATCATCTTGTAGTGCTGCTCAACCTAGGAAAAGAAAAGATGAAAGGCCTTCCTTTAGCCTTGGGATAAGTTCACCAGTATCTCAACCAATTCAGCCCTCCCAAGAGAGTGATTCACAGCTTGAAATCCTGGCAAAGGCGGTGGTAGATGCTGAAGTGGTAGCAGCATTAAAATTTGTTGAAGGAACATCTTCAGAACTAACCTTAACAGCGGCTCAAGTTTACAAAACCCCGTAGAAAAAGAAAAAAATTCACGAACGAGCTGATTGAAAAGTGTTATCATTGGATGACACATGTGAAACAGACAAAAGATGGTACCAATGAATATGAACCAATATTTGTCCTGAAACATGAGGGACTCTACGAGGGATTAAGAGAATATTTCATGTCTCTAATGCCCGGAGAACAAGTGCATGCCGTGGTAAAATCCTTTGCCAATTGCGTTAACATTAATGATTTTTTTAAACACTCTTATATAGTATGTCTCACAAATTTTCATCCTGTAGGTGGTTAGTATACACAGCTTGATTCTCAACGAAATAAAAACTAAGCAGTATCAAGAACAAATATACATTGTGCCGATGGATATTGTGGTAAGTGAATTTCTTATTCACTGCTTATTACTTTTCGATTCAGTGAGAATGTTAATATTGGTTCACCTGATTCATGTCTTCTTTTGACTACTTTTGGATTAAGAAAACTTTTCTCTTGATGATTGAATATTTTTCACGTTTTATTCAGCATATGATTTGTGTTCAGTTTGGTGAAATATGATTTAACTGATGTTCATTTTGCATAATTTTATCATGGGAACATATGGCGAGAACTACATTGATAAGAGCACAAACAAAGCCCACAGGATTAATATTCAGCAGTATGACCACTACTGCCAGTTTCTTGACAAAAGAAAACTTGCATCACATCTATTTGTAAGTTGTAATATCTAAAAATTCATTGATAATTGTCTTGTTTGCTATTGTTTCCACTGCAATATTCTATAATTTTCCAAAACTTCATATATTTATCCCAATTTGAAATGGAGCACATTGGTGGTTGTGGATTGCTGATGTAAACAAAAGGAAATTCTATGTCCTTGACCCTATCAACAAGAAGCCAGAAGAAATACCTGATTCGAGAAAGGAAATAAACAAATTTGTTGTAAGTTATTTTCTTGTAAATTATTGAAATTATTCTGTACATGAGAGGAGTTTGGTTCACTGTTGTTGGTTTTGTTTATTTACTTTTTTTTGTCTCTTTCAGGGTTTAATAATTTTCCAGATGAGGGTGTACACTGGGGGGAAACCCTTAGTGGAGGATGCACTGGGAGAAGAAGCAGAGTATATCCAATTGAATGGTCAACGTACAAAGTAAGAATCTTTCTCTTCTATAGTGCTATTTTTAATGTATTTTATTTTATATACTATTGATCGTATTATACTCAATTCTTGCTTAGCTATGATTGTGGAATATTCGTGATGAAATGGCTCGAAACAATAGATCCACAAAATATAAAAAGCGAGAAGAGATATAAATATAAAGCTTGGACACAAGTAAGTACTTTCTAAATTAATAAACTTCTTTCTTTTCTTATTTCATTCAGTTAAGTTGATATTGTAACTAGAGTTTTGAAGTTGGTTGTTACTCTGTTCAATAGTTGTTTTCCATGCAGAAAATACTATTCTTATTGATTAAAAATTGATCACCATTTATTCACCACATAAACAATTTTCGGTTTTGTGGCTCTTATAATTTTGATTCACCAAGTGAATATTTTTTAGTTCGGCGGCTCTTATAATTTTGATTCACCAAGTGAATATTTTTCGGTTCGGTGGCCTCCTTTTAATTTGTTTAGGTTTAGGGTTACTGTGATTCCATTTTTATAATATAACTAGCGCTTTGATATAAATTTGTTGTTATTTAATGTGATTTTGATTTAGTTGATATTTAATGTGTTCAGGATGTAGGGTTATTGTGAATGCATTTTTATAGTATGATTAGGGTTTTGAATGATATTGTTCTTATTTCATTTGGGTTCATTTCTTATGTAACTAATTCATTTCAATTGAAATGCAGAAAGAAATTGATGACTACAGATACCAATATGGTCCATATTTTCTATTTCATGAAATGAACAAAATCAGAGACTAAGTGATTTCGGAATCTGAAGTAATAAGACTCACCAAGCCATCTGCTTTCCTCTCTAGCCCTTATTGTAAATACACATCTGGGGATTTAGATAGCAAATAGTATATACTAGTTGTAATTAACAATATTTTGTTTAACTTGTTTAAAGAGCAAAAAATTCATACTTCAAATGTATATATGTCAATGTATGTATCAAACAATGCATATAGTAGTTGTATATATTTTGTTTAACTAGTTAAAAAAGTAAACAATGCTTCTTTCAAATATATATATATGTCAATGTTAATGTATATATCTATTCTTAATATCAATGTATGTATCAAATGTTAATATGTATATATCTGTTGGAACTGTCTAGCTCCTGTTTTATTCCAGGTTCTCAGTGATTGCAATAACTGTATTTACCAATACATTACAAACTCCAAAAGAACACAGTGAACCGAAATTAATACACTGGGCAAACCGAAAGGTAGAAACATACGAACCCCTAAACCCTAAACCCTAAACCCTAAACACTAAAACCAGAACCTTGAACAATGAAACCTGAACCCATAAACCCTAAATACCTAAAACCCTAAACCCTGAACCCATGAACCCTAAAACCCTAAACCTGAACCCTGAATAATAACACTTTGAATCTTAAATGCTAAACCCTAAACCCTAATCCCTGAATCCTACCGTAAACCCTAAACCCCTAGAACCCTGAACCTTAAACCCTGAATCCTAAATCCTAAAACCTAAACCTCAGCCATGAACACGGTGAATCGAAATTAATACACTAGGTGAACCGAAAGGTAGAAACACACTGAACCCCTAAACCCTGAACCCTAAACCCTAAACACTAAAAACAGAACCCTGAACAATGAAACATGAACCCATAAACCCTAAATCCCTAAAACCCTAAACCCTAAACCCTAAAACATAAACATGAACCCTGAACTCTAAGCCTGAACCCGAACCCTAAACTCTGAACCTGAACCCTGAACATTGAACTCTGAACCCTAAATGCTAAACCCTAAACCCTAAACTCTGAACCCTACCGTAAACTCTAAACCTCTAGAACCCTGAACCCTAAACCCTAGACCCCTAAACCTTGAACTCTAAATCCTAAACCCTAAACTATCATCTATGAACACGGTAAATCGAAATTAATACACGAGGCGAACCGAAAGTTTGAAACATACTGAACCCCTGAACAATGAACCTTGAACCCACAAACCCTAAATCCCAAATTGACCCAAGCCCAAATAAATTTACCCGCCTCCAACGTCACTAAAATAAACGTGACTTCCACGCGCTTCATTATAAAAAAATTCCTTCTTCTTCAAAACTCACAAAACCGATCTTTCTCTTCGAATCTCTCTCAAAATCACTCAAATTTCAGTCACGTTCTCTGCGAAAACAACTATTGCAGAAGAATAGCGAGAAGATTTGGCAACGAACAACCACAAAAGAACAAAAACAGCAACAGAGACTACCAAAGGTATGAGAAAACTACTGTTCACTTGAAATCTTGCAATGTCGCATTTCTCCTAGTTGCATTTTAGGTTTACTGGATTGATTTTCTTCGTTTAGAAGATCCAACTATTTTGAATGCATTTTTACAGTATAACTAGGGATTGTAATAAAATTTGTTGTTATTTTCAATCAATTCAGTGGATATTGTAATTAGGACTTTGAAGTTGCTTGTTACTCTGTTCAGTACTTCTTTTGCATGGAGAAATACTATTCTTTAGCAACAGTGTTGTTCTAATATCACCCGGGAAAAAAACTTGGTTTTGTTCCATCTTTCATATTATTACCCTTTATTATAGTCTTAGACAAGGGCATGCAAATTTCAAGGATCCTCTTGGCATAGTTGGATGACAAGAATTTTCTAGGACATACTTTTGAGCAATATCAACATTCTTGTTCTTATTTATCCCTTTTCATTTCAATTTTTTTCCTTTTAGGGGTGTTGGGAGCAATCAACATAGAAAATGAAATATTCAATGTTTTTTAATATATACTCAAAAATATATTTCTTCAGTACCAAAATAAATTTAGTTTTGAGTAAACTGATATATGGAAAATTAATCAAAAGTTCTTTGACATTTATGCAAAATGAATAAAATTTTGAACAAAAAAGGGTATCCCCAATCTTTTTGACAAGTAGTAATACTACGATTTATTCACCAAATGAATGTTGTTCGGTTCGGTTACCTCCTTTTACTTTGTTCAGGGTTTAAAATTATTGTGATACTATTATCAGTGTATTGAGTGAAGTATTGACCAATTTTTTTCATTACAGCAAAACAGAAATAAAATAATGGTGACAAAGGCAATAGCAATAGTGTTCAAGAATATGAGTCAGGAAAAGAAAGATATAGTTGAAGAAATGAGATTTGGTACCCTAGCACATGTCCCGGAAATAAACGTCTCTCACGCCCTCTTATGAGAATTGATTGATTGCTATGAAGAGTATCATGGATGCCTGAAAATTCTCCATGGAAAAATATACACAACACCTGGCAAGGTAGCAGCTGCGTTGGGGATAAGCCACGGCGGTAATACACTTTCCACTTCTTTCTTATTTTTGGTTCATTGCTCCCTATAATTTTGGTTTATTGCTCTCTTTAATTTTGGTTTATCACTAACTTTAATTTTGGTTCATTGGTATATAAAAAATGAAACTGAACTTTTTTGGCTCATTTGTTGCTATTAAAATATTATAGGAAATTGTTTTCCTAAAAAGGTTGACTATCGCAAACTGAATGACAAAGACAAGGCAATATTTGATAGCCTCAAATGTGTTATATTGGTGACTTTGACAAAGTCTGTCCTAAATATGAGTGTTGAAGGGGAGGAGAACCGGCAAAAATTTCACAGGACTTTTGTCGTCTTTGTACAGAAGTACTTCTTGCTGCGGACGACGGTAAGCATGGCCTCCGCGGTCCATAAGCCGCCTATCTTTTGTGTAGACAACATCCAACAGTGGGATTGAGCAAGTCATGTGCTCAGCTTCTTGAGGAATGGAATTGAAAACAAGAGAAAGGGGAAGAAACAGTCCGTTGAGGGCTGTGTTTTTGTTTTGATGCTAATATACTTCCATGAAACCAAGTTCCCTCGCTTGGATGGACTTGATGCTCCCCCGGCACTGTGGGTGGCCTATTGGACAAAGAAGATGATGCTCGACCAGATTTCTGAGGAAGCAACGGACACAATGATAATGTGTTGATTTGAATCATTGTGCATGCAGAAATATTTTTCTTGATAATTGAATGTTTATCACGTATTATTCATCACATGAATTGCGTTCGGTTCAGTGTTTGTGGTCATTTTAATTCACCTGATTGTTTTTGTATTTTCTCATTTCAGATGCTTTTAAAATACTCTGCTAACTAAATAATTTTTTGTTTTAGGGACTTCTGTATAGAAAGCAAATAAAGGTAAAAAAACAAAAAGAAATAAGGTGCAAAACAAAACAACTTTTTTGAAGGGGAAAGAGAAAAGAAAAAGGGAGAAAGAAGAAAAAAAAGTTGTTGTTATGGATTCTTCTTCGGAAGAGGAATCTTTTTTGGAATCAAAATCAGAATCCGAATTTGACAATATAACGCTAGTAGAAAGAACAAGACAAAAGAGGCTCCTGAAAAAAGAAAAAATTGTTCCGACAAATTCAGAAACATCATGTGAATGTCAAAACTAGTGCAGTTTGACTAGTTCTAATTAACAATATTTTGTTTAACTTATTTAAAAAAGCAGACACTGCTTCTTTTGAATGTATATATGTCAACATTAATGTAAATGTTAATATTAATGTATAGATCTTATGTTAATGTATATAATGATTCAAGATGGATTACTCCTTGTCTTGTTATATAACTGTTGGAACTGCCTGGTTGCTGTTTTTTTGCAGGTTCACAGTGAATGAAATCAGGGTGTTTACCAAAAAATTAAGAACCTCAAAAACACAATGAACCGAAATTAATACACCTGGTGAACCAAAAAAGTGCATATCTCAACATAACATAGATCTAATTTTAAAAGAGTGTTACTATCAGAACCCTGAACCTTAAAACCAGAACCCTGAACCCATAAACCTTAAATCCCTAAAATCCTAAACCCGAACCCTGAACTCTGAACCCGAACCCTGAACACTGAATTCGAACCCTGAACCCTGAACCCTGAACCCTGAATGCTAAACTGTGAACCTTACCGTAAACCCTAAACCCCTAAAACCCTGAACCCTAAACCCTAGACCCCTGCACTCTAAACCCTCAACCATGAACACGGTGAACCAAAATTAATACACGGGGCGAACTGAAAGTTTGAAACACACTGAACCCCTGTACACTGAACCCTGAACCCATGAACCCTAAAACCCTAAACCCTGAAACCCTAAACCCTAAACCTTAAAGCCTAAACCCTAAACCCTGAACTCTGAACTCTGAACCATGAACCAAAAAACAAATTCTAATTATTCAACTTAGAAATTAATACACTAGACGAATAAAAAAACTGCATATATCAATATAGAATTTCACAAAAAAAGTGACTATTCATTAAAAACTATCAACATTCAGAAATTAAACCTGCTATAACCATAGTGAACCAAAATTTTCTCATGGGTGAACAAAAATTTACATTAATAAAAACTAAAACTTGTACAATCCTCTCTTGGATAATTCATATCTGGTGTATTATAAATAGTGGAGCTTGACTGAATCGATGATCCGGAGTCTAAAAGGTTCAACTACAAAAGACATAATTATGTATTAGCAAAATGAACATTTCAATTTTTAACTAATCAAAAGCAAGTCAATTTTACCTCGCTTGGAGCTGTCTTTTTCTTTTTCTTCATAGCATTTGAGATCTTTTTTTTCAGGTTTGATCCAAGTCTGTTCTTGGGCCGACCTCTTGTTTTGACACGTGGTGGGCTTTGAATGTCATTCACATTGCTTAATGTTGCTTCTTCGTGGGTTAACAAACTTTTTCCTTTACTTCTCTCTTGATATTCTTCCATCTCTACCATGACCTTGTCAAATGCTCGATGTAAAATTCCGGTCAACTCTTCAGATTCAGATGCAAATTCACATATATTGTGTGACCGAAACACCAATTCATCAAATCTCTTACTTCTTGGCTCCAGTAGAGGTTCATCTTGGTTGCTCTTGATGTGTGTATGCCTCCTCTTTATGTTCTTGCTCCAGCGTTCTAATATGTATTTCAGTGCCACATTATCCACTCGCTCAAAGCTTAGAACACTTAGGAAATGGCAGCACAATATGCTCCTAGACTCAAAAAGCAAGCAATGGCACTTTACATCTCGTGATACTGCGTCATAGGTGACGATAAACTTGTTGAATGTGGAGTTGAAAACCTGCTCTATGACTTCATATGATGTGAAACCTAGGGTGGAATGCATTGATCTTTTGATACAATTCACTTTACCTCTAAATTGAGCTTGCACTTCCCTAAACTTCTCATGGGTATATACATGCTGAAACTGTGCCTTATTGCTGATTTTGTTGTGCATGGTATCACGGTATAAAAATTTGCAGCATTGAATTCTCTCTCTGCTTGCTCTCTGCTTGCTACGCAATTGTCGAATTGCTTCACGAATTGTCTCAAGGAGCTATTCCGTATGATGAACTTGTTGAAAAATGAATGCATACTCTCGCTCCTTTGCGTGCTTCTCACCCGGCACAAAAATGGTGATCCAAGTAAACTGGAATTCATATATGGCGATTCTCATACAGCTCTGCAAACCAAACTGAAACTATAAGGTCTGGTGAACCGAAAACAATGCATGCTTTTGGGAAAAAAATATATGAGCATAAAAATAATTAGAATTGAAATCTCAATTACCTAAAAGCCACTTGTTGCCTCCGAGACCATGCTTTGTGAGGAAATCATTCCAGTTTCTGTCAAATTCGTCTTTTGTGTACGAGTTCCAAACAACATGGCTCATCTCTTGTTCAATATCAATGTGTCCCTTGTAGCCATTTAGTTTGCTTGGGATCTTCTTCATGATGTGCCAGTTACACCAGCGGTGAATTGTTGTTGGCATGCATAGCTCAATTGCCCTTTGAATTGATGCGCATTGATCGGTAAGAATACCTTTTGGTGCCTTCCCTCCCATGCAACGTAGCTAACACTCAAATAGCTATTTGAATGATTGGATGTCCTCATTTTTTATCAGCGCGCATCTAAGAAGTGTCGACTGACCGTGGTGATTCACGCCAACAAAAGAACCTAAAACCAAATTGTACCTGCATAAATAACAACCACAAGTTGGTGAACCGAAATATATACACTCACTGAACATCAAAAAAATGTTAGAATGAACTGAATACCTGTTTGTATTATAGGTGGTGTCAAATGAAACCACGTCTCCGAAATAATCAAATATAGCCCTGCTTCTTGTATCAGCCCAGAATGCATGTTTAATGCAGTGATCACTTTCAAGGTTGAGCTCAAAGAAGAAATTTTGGTTCTTCTCTTTCATTATAACTAGGTACTTCCCAAATTCTTTGGCATCGTCTTCTTCGTAAATATTCTGTACTTCCCTTGTGATGTAATTTCTTACGTCTTTTTCTATAAAACCTAGTTCACGGTGGCTGCCAGCTGCTGCCACAAATGATTGGTAAGTTTTGCTCGGTCTGATTCTGACTTCCTCGTGGGTTTCAATGGTGCGATGCATGAACATGCTAAGCTCCCTGTGTTGTTTGAGCATCTCAGCCTGGTCTGGACAATAAAGATGTGAGTGATTCAAAACAACTTTAGAAATTGTCCAAAGACCAACATCTTTCATTATGTGTACATAAATTCTGGCCAGACAATTTAACCCAGCTGAAGGGTTTGTCTTCAAAGTCGGAGATATCTTTGATTTCTACCTCCCCTCTCTAGAGCATACAATTAGTTGATTCTTAATCTTGTCTCCGTCCCGAGTCGTGTTCCTAATTTTGGTAGAAAAATCGGCAAGTTTGAAATAATGTTTGTAGAACTTTCTAACTTCTTCTAGTGTCTTGAAAATCATTCCACCTTTGGGACACATTTTTCATCCACAAACAGCTGGTCTGCATGGTGAACCGAAGTCTTAATTATGGTGCCGAAATCTTAATTACGGTGAAATAATTATATAGTGATTGGAGAAGAAAACAGAACATATTGGTCTAATTTTTGTTAGACTCCTTTCTGCGTACCGAACTGAAAACATGAACGTGATGAACCACCTCTTTAGTACTTATCAAACCGAAAAGTTACTCAAATTTACTCAGAGTTACTCACAGTTACTAACACTCACAATTACTCACAGTTACATATTATCAATTCAATTGAATTCAATTCAGATGTAGATCATCTCAGTCCATTCAATTCACTTCAAATAAAATTAGCAATTTCATTCCATTAAATTCGATTCAGAATTCAATAATCCAAACCTCATCAAATTGATGCGTTTCAGAAGAATCATCCAAATCGCAGTCATTCAACTGATTTGAAGTTGATTCATTCATTGTTTCAATTCGAAAGTGCAGATCGAAGAAGAAAACAAAGAAGAAGATGAACGACGAAGCTAATTGTGTTGAATCAATCCAGATCCATAATGTAGAGAAGAAAAATGCGAAAGAGGAGAACAACGATTTTAATTAGGTTAAAGAAAAAGAAGAAGAAGAAGAATGTGAAGAAGAACTCGAAAGAGGTTTACGTTGTATGAGAAGGTTTACGTTGAGAAACGTTGATAAAGCAAAATAAGGATTCGTTATATAGGTTATAAGTGGCGCGTGTAAAACAAACGGGATGTGGGACATGGAATAAAAATTACATTGATGATGTAGAACTTTTTCCTAAAAGAAAAATAATTAAAATAGCAACTTCAAAAATATTTTAGTTATGTTATTTTTTAATATCTTTATATTTTTATTTATCTATCTATTAAATGTTTACTTTTTGTTTTTCTTAATGTCACTTAAGTTCTGTTTATTTTCATATATTATACATGTTTATTTATTTTAGCATAAATGTTTACTTATTCATATAAAATATAAAGTAACAACGTGGATGTGTTTACTTTTTCATATAAAGTATTTTAGTATAACAATGTGATACAAGAGGTAAAAAAAATTAGTAAGAATAGGAGAGCATTTGAAAAAACAAAATTAACCTCCAAAATAGAAGAGCATTGTTAGATTTCAATAATTTATTAATTAATTTATATCTATTACATGCTTCAAGTATTTATTAAAATAATTACATAATCATAGAAAAAAAGTTGTAATTAATAAAAGATATTTGACCTTTTTAAATTTGTAAATATTTAATAAAATTTAATATTTATTTTAATAATGATGTATAATTAAAAAATTCTAACCTTGAGAAAAAAACGAATAGGAAAACAAAATTAAAATTAAGTTTAACGGATATAAAATAATTTAATTAAAAAGGATATATATGTTGGGAATAATACACCATTCCTCCTTGAGAAAATATCTTTTACAGAGAAATAAAATAGACACAATCACAACACAAAAATTTAACGTGAAAACTCCAATTACCGGAGAAAAAACCACGACCGTTATCAAATGACAACCAGAGAATATCACTATGTGAAAATTGTTACAACACATAGACTTCTTTCTCTCTAACACCGGCACCCCAGTACACCCACACTCTCTCAAAGCAAATATCTAACTACACCTCACAACACTCTCTAATCAAAGAGTATAGAGGAAAAGAAAAATCAGATACAAGCTTAAAGTGTTTCTGACTGGTGCAAAAATAAATGGAAAACTTAGCCTCATATTTATAGCTTAGGCCACCCACTCCATTTGCTATCCTAAGCAATGTGGGACTAATTCAACCAAATCCTAACAATCTCCACCTTGATTGAAATAGTTACACATCTTCAGCTTCCATTGTCAACACCGACAATTCTTTGCTGCCATTGTTTATACCGACAATCATAGTTCAGAGAACTATCATACTCCACCATGAAAGTATACTCACTTGGAATTAGACCACTCCAAACATTTCGCCTTGGTACAGATCGAAACCTTGCTGAAAATTCATGGTGCAACTTTCAAATTGGCTTTTCATGGAAGTTCTTCAGCCATCGACCTAACTCCGCCACACACCTTGCATCTCAACGCCAACCAATGCCCGTGTACAATTGTGGACCTGATTGCCACAGCTTATCCTTATCCATGGCAGTGTGGTAATACCATGAGGATACTTCTTGTCTTATAGAGAACATCATCTTCTCTCATAGAGAGAGCAACCAGAGATCTTCTCCTTCAACACCTTGTGCAAACCTGATTGTATTAACACATCATTGACTTGCATTTGCCACAAGCCAAAATTGATTCTTCCATTAAATTTCTCTATTTCAAGCTTCACAGCATTTGAATATCCTGACATTGTTGCAACCGTATACTGGAATAGTATAACTCAACTGTAGACCGTGCACTAGGAAGGGTCCCCAGGAAAGAGAGGTGGGTCACAATGGACACACTTAAATACCAAGTCTTTTCTTAGCCAGAACCTTTCCAAACTACACTCTCACAGTGTCACACTGCCTTCCAGCAACAACAACAGCAACCAAAGATCAACCTCAAGCCACAGGACAATTTTTTTCTGATATGGAAGGTCAGACTAGGCTGCAATCACAGAGCATACTAAGAATAAATCCCACCGAACTGAAGCTCTGATACCACTTGTTGGGAAGAATACACCATTCCCCCTTGAGAAAATACCTTTCACAGAGAAATAAAATAGACACAATCACAACACAAGAATTTAACGTGAAAACTCCAATTACCGGAGAAAAAACCACGACCGTTGTCAAATGACAACCAGAGAATATCACTATGTGAAAATTGTTACAACATATAGACTTCTTTTTCTCTAACACCAGCACCCCAGTACACCCACACTCTCTCAAAGCAAATATCTAACTACACCTCACAATACTCTCTAATCAAAGAGTATAGAGAAAAAGAAAAATCAGATACAAGCTTAAAGTGTTTCTGACTGGTGTAAAAACAAATGGAGAACTTAGCCTCATATTTATAGCCTAGGCCACCCACTCCATTTACTATCCTAAGTAATGTGGGACTAATTCAACCAAATCGTAAAAATATAATATATACAATAATTAACATATAAGTTTATAAGATGTAGCCTTGCCTAGTGGCAAAGTTACCTGAGCTAAGTCTCTTGAGCCTCACATCCCAAATTTAAACTAAGTTACAGTCAGTTTTTGAATTTATTTCATAGCTTCTTGAAGTCTTATGTCAGTCAAAAGTGTTCATAATGCTTGAAGTGGAAAAGGAGATTACATGCGCGTGGTGTGCTGATTCAAGCACGTACTTGTCGAGTGGGTTTTTCTTTTTATGTTACTGGTGGCAACTTAGATAATAATGCCTTCGCGTAAAATTGAAAAATGTTAGAGGTGATGAGAATTTACTGTTTTTAATAATTATTTAATTATATCAATTTAATTTTTTTAGTTTAATAATTTAACAATATATTTTATTTTATTTTTTTTATCGTTGATAACTAAATAATAAATTCTAATAGTTTTTTAGTATTAAAATTACATGCAAGACGATAGTTGCCCCATATTCAACTATGATCTTTACATCACGGCGGCATGCGTATAAGAAGCAACTACATGTTGGGACTAACTACTGCTTCGTTTAAGAGCAACCAAATTTAATAATTAATTTTAGAGATAAATATTATTTTGATCCCTAACGTTTAGAGTCAGAATCGAAATTATCTCTAACGTAATTTTTTATTTAGAATCATTCTTAATTTTTTTTTCGTATTAAAATCGTTTTTTTAATAAAATTTTTTATTTTATTAATAAATTAATACC
>NC_029781.3:6105159-6121704 GCF_000817695.3 Arachis duranensis | reverse complement strand
GAATCCTAGTGCCGTCGCCGCCACCTTTGGGTCCTTCTTCGCCACCGAGCACGAGCCAGCGAGAGAGGAGATCCGAGAGAGAGAGAGAGCGCCGGTGGAGGGGAGGAGGCCGCTGCCATAGCCGCCGCCACCATCGCGACACCTGCATCGTCGCCCGTCCACCCACGAGCCGCCGCCAGCAGAACCGCAAACAGAGGAAGACGTCGCCGCCGTTCATGCATGCTTTTGCCGCCGTGGAGTGCGTTGCCGGGAAGGGGAGCCCGACGCGAGGAGGGTGGCGCGTGAAGGAGAGAGAGATGGATCCGAAGCTGAGCTGGGTTCCTACTGCCGCCGATCTGCCCAGTCGCTGCTGTCGGATGCATATGCTTCTTCTTCTGCATCTGTGTTTGCTTTTGCTTTTGCTTTGTTTATGCTTTGCTTCTGCTTTTGATTCTGTTTCTGCGTCTGTATCTGCATCTGCTTCTTCTTCTGCTTTGCCTTCTGCATCTACTTCTTTTTCTGCATCTGCATTTTCTTCTGCTTCTACATTTGCTTTTGCTTTGATTCTGCTTCTGATTCTGATTTTATGTGTTGATTTTATTGTTGAATTTGATGTTGTTGATTCTGAATTTGATGTTGTTGTATTTGATTTTGTTGAATTTGATGTTGTTTTCTGCTTTTGAATTTGATTCTGATTCTGAGTATTAGTATTTGATAGGAGTAAAGGAGGTAGTGGTAGTGGTAAAGGTCCTGGTGGTGGTAAAGGGTATTTTTGTCCATAAAAAGTTAAAAGGACGATTTTAATACGAAATAAAACGTTAAGGACGATTCTAAATAAAAAATTACGTTAGGAACGGTTTCAATTCTGACCCTAAATATTAGGGACTAAAATAATACTTATCCCTTAATTTTACATGTTTCTAAGAATGTTTCAGTTTCCATATTTTATTAATTAATTATTAGTCTGCTCCAATCACATTATCATACACAATTTGCTCACATATGAATATGATTCTAATTAAATTAATTAATTACTTGATGTGGGCTACCTATAGTAATAACATTTTTTAAATATTTTAAATATGAGAGTCATTTAGATAAAGACGCTTAAAATATTTTTTTTAAAAATATTGTTTAATAATTAAAATTTAACAAATATAATTAATTAAACCGTGTCATTTTTGTCAAAATTAGATCAGACAAATTCATTTGAGTCATTTGACACAAAAATCAATAAATTACACCTTAAATCAGTCTAAATTAATATTTTGGTGAGGCGGTCCTAGAATTTCACCTTGTTCTGTCTAACTGCGGGCTGGCGGGCTAAGCCTGCCAAAAATCCTCTTTTTTTTATTTTTTAACTATTAACTACTAAATAATATATATAATTTCACAACCATATTAATAAATTTATAATTTCTAAAGGCATAAAAAAATTATATTTTTTATATTCACAAACATTAAAGTCTTTGTAATTATAAATATTGTCTCTGTTCGGTACCTGGTGGTCTCGGGTACTAGACTGCTCGGGTGATGGTGGAAGGGTGAGTGGGCGAGACCCTGGGTTGACTTGGAGCAAGTGGAGGGGCGTGAATTGCGCGCCGGTGACATCGGAGGTGGAGTGGTCGAGGGGGTGGCCACCTGCAAGGACACTCCGACGATCAAGTCAGTGTCCGTACGAGATGGCAGCCAAATTAGGTAAGGTGTTACATACTTTGGGGGGAGAGCTGATTTCTCCCCTTATATACTGTGCTGGGCGGGCCCATTAAATGACCTAGCCCACTGGCCAAGGAGCTTCTGTGAGTTGTCCTAGTCCACGTGGGAGGAGCAGGTCGTCCCAATCTTTGGGTCGGAGCTTCGGGTGTTGCCCCGAGGATACCGACCCGACTGGTGACCTGGGTCAGAGGGTAAGTCGGGCGTGCCCCGGGTCGGATGTTAGGAACCGACCCGTCGGATTCTCCGTGTTGTGAGGGATGGTTTTGGGCCTGGGCCAGGGGTGGTGCCCTGACCCGACGGCTTGTTGGGCTGGACTCGTAACGGTCCGTAAAAGTGCCCCCAACGCGCCAGCCTTGAGGTTTGGGGCTCGTGGCTAGGCGCGTTTGTCCTACTCGCTGAGACGGGATGTGTTTCTTCTTCTCGGGAGGTCGTTGATGGCGTTTCGTGTTTCATACGCGTGGTCATCTCGTCTCTGACGCTGCCTCCTTGGCTTCTGTGCTGGGCATTAAATGCCCATCATTTCATGATTTGAAATTCGTGTGAAATGGCGAATATGCCCCTGCCTTTTGGCGCTCTTCCTCGGTGATTACGCCTTTTGCCCTATTTTTGTTTTGTAACCTCCTCATAGCTCCACTCTTCTTTTCTCCTTCTTCTTGTTCTCTCGCGCTGCTGCTGCTACTTTTTTCCCTGTTCCTACAGCTGCTTCGATTTTCTTCCTACTTCCGGTGCTCCTTCTTTCCTTTGGATTCTTCCTTCATCTTTGCGGAGTCTGCATTTTCCTGGTACGTTGTTTTTATGGTTTTTCTTTGTCTTCTTTTTTCCATTTAGTTTTTTGTGTGTTCTTCTTTGCGTGTTTTTCCCATACATGCCTGGGTTTCTGCTTGTTTTTGCTGCTTCTTCTTTTAGAGGGGTGCGCCACTGGGTTTTCTTTAGATTTTGCTTGAGTTCTGGGTTAGCGTAGGGGTATCTAAAGGGTTGTAGTTTGTTTTTCTCGCTTTTAGGGTTCCCGACCTCCCGTTCTAACTAAGTGGTGCCCCCGCTGTAGGTATGGCTGAACGCCCCGTGCTTCCGAACCTGACTCAGTGGCCATTGGCCGATTTCGTCGATCACTACGCCTGGGTTACTTCCGATGTGAAAGACACCCCTTCTAAGGTCACCCGTGAGAGCTTCCAGGATCTTTGCCATGCCGGGTTCTTGTGCGGAGGGGGACCCAAGGAAGCGTTGTACCAGGTCTCTGTTTTTGCTGATCGGGAGCATGTCTGCTAAAAGAACATGGCAGTTCCACAGGTTATTTATTGGTTGTGGGTTTATAAACCCATGTTCATGACCCTGGGAGTTTGTTTGCCTTTTTCTCCTTTTGTTATGGGTTTGTTAAACCGTTGTGACATTGCTCCGTCGTAACTGCACCCAAACAGCTGGGTTGCCATCCGATGCTTTGAGATGGTTTGCGAGTATCTGGAGCTCCCGATCTCTGTGAGCATTTTCCTCTACCTTTTCCTTCTTACGAACCCCTCTCGGGAGGGGAAGACGAAAAAGGGGTATATGTCTTTTAGGGCTCAACAAGGCCGCAGAATCTTTGGCCTTTTTTAGGACTCTTTTCATGGTTTTAAGTCTACTTTCTTCAAGGTTAAGCCAATTGAAGGTCATCAACCCTTCTGGCTTATTGTCGAGGGGGAAAGGCGGATCCCGACCTATTGGAGCTTTGGGGCAGGATCCGATTACTTAATAAAAATATCCTATGACTGGTTGAGCCCGGAAGATCGTAACATCGCCGACATTTTGTTAGCCATTTTTGGCGAGAAAAACCTTAATCCTCATATGGTTATGGGGGACCGGGAGACCGATCAATCGTATGTTGGTAAGTTCTTCATTTTTCTTGTATTTTTGCTTAGTGTTTTACTCTCCTGCTGCTCACACCTTTTGCTTTTTGCTTGTAGTTTCCATGGCTGCTGAGAAGACTACCGTGGCTCAGTTGATGGACCTTATCCGCGATGGTGATGATGGTGATGAGGACTCCTCAGCAACCCCTTTGGTGAGTCAAGATCAGGAGGTCACTGGGGAGGCTAGTGGCCAGGTCGCTGGGGCTGATCAGGTGGAGACAGCGGAGGTCCCTCCTAGGAATGCTCCGGGGAACCCGAGTGTGGAGGAGGAGGTTCCTTTGAAGGAGGACCTAGGGTCTGCTGATGACGACCTGCAGGTCGTTGGCAACCCGAAGAAGAGGAAGCGGGACTCGGGAAAGGCCCTTTCTGTTATGGAAAAGAACTTTGACGCTGGGGGTTTTATCGAGTTCCAACTGCTTCCTGGTACTGAAGAATTCTTCCGAAATGCCGACCTTACGGGTCAGGTGGATCTATCACAAGTCTTCTCCGTGCTGCCACTATTGCCAAGAAGGTGGAACCTGTCTTGGAAAATATTCATGTTATGGGTGGAAAACTTCGGAACGCCCAGAAGGATTTGACGGATTAGATATCTCGGGAGGAATCTCTAAAGACGAAGTTGCTTGAGCAGGAGGAGAAGGCTAAGGAGGATGCCAAGGAGATCAATAAGCTGCTGGAACGGGACCTCTGTTTGATGAAGGATTTGAATGCTTCCCATGTTGAAACCGCTGCTGCCAAGAAGAAGGTTGAGGAATTGGAGGAAAAACTGAAGTTGGCTGAGAGCTCGGCGTCGGCTGCTTGTCATGAGGCGGCCACTTTGAAGAAGAAAAATAAGGAGATTGCCAAGGGGGCCCGAGAGGCCGTGAAGCTGACTGGGGAGGGGATTAATCTTCAGGTGGCTGTGTTGGCTCCCGACCTCGACCTTTCTCAGGTGAGTGGACTCAAGAGGGTGGAAAGCAGGAAGATCATTGACATCCTCAAGCCTTGAGATGGATTCCTCCCTTTAGCTTTTATATTCCCTGCCTTTGTAATTTTTTGCTTTTGCTCTTTGGGTCTGTTTAAGGCGCCTTTTAGTTGTAACGAATACTTTGATGTTTTTATTTTGATTAAGCCATTTTATGGTTATTTTTGCTTGCTCAGCCATCGCTTTACTTATTCGGGCCATCGTGGCCTTTTTATGATTGGTTTACCATTTTTATGGTATTTATCGTTTTTGTCGCTTGTCGCTTTTTTAAGTTGTTTTCTCTTTTAGGCCCCTTTGGTTTTTGGGGAGATCAGTCCTGGGTTTCCGTTAGGTCGACCAGTTGTCGTTTTGTCGTTTTGTCGCATTGGCATATATGCATAGGTAGGACTTAAAATAAAGAAGTGATGTAATACATAATCAAGTGAAAGAGATGGAAAATAAAAAGGGGATGCAAAAGAAATTTAGGTGGAGGGAGCGAGGTCGTCAGATCGTGTGGTTCACTGTGTGGTCACTGCCAGGTACAGGTACAGAGGTTCTCTCTCTCTCTGGGTTTGCTAAGCACGGGTGGTTCTGAGAGTATCTTTTTGAAATGGCTGAACGCTTCTTCGCATGCCGGGGTCTACTCGAATGCAATCCCTTTCTTCATTAGGTTGAAGAATAGGAGGGCCTTTTCTGCCGAGGCTCCAAGAAACCGAGATAGAGCTGTGAGCTTCCCGGTGAGTCGCTGCACATCTTTGACGCACCCTGGGCTAGTCATTTTGAGGACGGCTTTGCACTTGTCTAGGTTAGCCTCTAGCCCCTATTGTGTTATCATGAAGCCTAAAAACTTCCCGGCCTCCATGGTAAACGCACACTTGAGTGGATTGAACCTCATCTTGAATTTTCTTAACGCTTTGAAGACAGCTTGGAGGTCATCTATAAGGCTGCTTGGTTCTGCTATTTTTACTAGAATGTCGTCGACGTAAACCTCTACTATCCTACCGATGAGGTTATGGAAAACTTTGGTCATTAGTCTTTGGTAGGTGGCCCCTGCGTTCTTTAATCCAAATGGCATTACCTTATAGCAATAGGTGTCTCCTGGCGTTATAAACGCCATTTTGTCCTCGTCAGGTCGGTGCATCGTGATCTGGTTATAGACAGAATACGCATCCATGAAGCTGAAGAAATGATACCCTGCTGTTGAGTCCACCAAGGTGTCAATGTTGGGGAGGGGAAAAGCGTCTTTAGGGTACGCTTTGTTTAGATCGAAATAGTCAACACACATTCTCCACTTTCCGCTGGTTTTTCTAACGAGGACGATGTTGGACAGCCACGTCGAGTACTCGAGTTCTTTGATGAACCTGGCTTCTAGTAGCCCTGCTATTTGTTTGGTGACCTCGTTAGCCCTTTCTTGGGACATTTTCCTTCACCGTTGGGCTACAGGTTTGGCATCAGGTTTGACGGCTAACTGGTGCGACATGACTTCGGGATCCAAGCCAGGCATGTCTGATAGTGTCCATATGAAAAGGTCGCCGTTTACCCTTACAACCTCCATGAGGGGGCCCTTGAGTTCATGGGGCAGATTTTTGTTTATGAAGGTAAACTACTCTACCGACTTCCCTATCTGGAACTTCTCCATGTCTCTTTCTAGCTCTGGTCTTGGCTTGTCTTCTATCCTTACATCCAGGTCTGCCAAGAACACGCCGACTGCCTTCTTAGACTCTTTCCTCAGGGAGAGACTGGCGTTGTCGTAGGCGACTGCCGCTTCTAGGTCTCCCCTAATGGATCCAACAGTTCCTCTATCTGTCACGAATTTTATTGTTAGGAATTTGGTACATATCATGGCTGAAAATTCGTTGATAGTTTTCCTTCCTAGAATGATGTTGTAGGCTGTGAAGTCTCTGAGGACTACAAAATCCGCCATAATCGACTTCCTGGCGTCACCGGTTCCAAGGCAAATTAGGAGAGAGATCGTTTCGTTGGGCTTTATATGGTTATCGCCAAGCCCCATGACCCCGTTCTGGAGACTCTTGAGGTCAGACTCCCTAAGTCCCATGGCGTCGAACACGTTCCTGAATAGGATGTTGGAGTCAGCCCCAGTATCGACGAGAATTCGCCTGACCAACCCGATCCCAACCATTGCCGTGATTACCATGGGGGGTTTTCGGGGAGGTCGTGAAACCACTGATCTTCTGGACCGAAGGATATCACGGGGGTTCTCCCGCTTGAGGCGATGGGATCTCTTGTTGAAATAGAGAGGATCCGGGTATCCTTCTTTGCTGCTGACTTGGATTTGGGAGGTATCGCGCCCGACCACAACGTTAACCACAAAAGTTGGGGGGTTTTCGGTGTTCCCTATAGGCTCTTGTCTTGCCTTGACAGCCCGGCTACGATCTTCTTCTGAGCGCTCCCGTTCCTACCTCCTTGGTTCTCGGATAAGTCAGTAGAACTCACTCAACTTTCGTTCCCAGATGTCCTGTTCTAAAGCATCTTTGAGGTCGAAATAGTCTTGGGTCTTGTGACCAAAACCCTTGTGATAATCACAGTAGAGGCTTTTATTGCCTCCCGTTCTCTCTTTCAGTGGTCTGGGTCTGGATAGGATTCCCTTGTCCGCAATTTGCTGGTAGACTTCTACTATGGGCGCCGTGAGTGGCGTGTAGTTTGTAAACCTCCCTACCCGTGGGGGTAGCTTGGGTTGCTTGGCTAGGGTGCCGTCCCTGGGAGCTTCTTTGTATCTGTCTACCTGGGGGGCCTGCCGAGCTGAGGGGTTTGGGGCTATCGTTTATTGGCTGCTACAACCTGATTGACTTCCTCATCATTGATGTATTCTTTGGCCACGCTTTGAATTTCCTGCATGGTCCATACAGGCTTAGTTGTGAGGTGCTTTTTAAAGTCCTCGTTTAGCAGGCCATTTGTTAGGCAAAGACTAGCAACCGAGTCCGTGAGGCCGTTGATTTCCAAGCATTCTTCGTTGAACCTGTACAGAAACTTTCTGGTCGATTCTCCGGGTTTTTGGGTGACCCCTAGCAAGTTAATCGGGAGTTTGGCCTTGGCTATGCGCGTCGTGAACTGGGCTAGGAAAGTTTAGGAAATGTCCGTGAAGGTTGTGATGGATCCTTGTGGGAGTGCGTTAAACCATCGGATTGCTGGACCGGCTAGCGTTACGGGAAATACTCTGCACCTAACTGTGTCACCTACCCCTTCCAGGTTCATTCGCGCCTCAAAGGCTGCGAGGTGCTCTTGGGGGTCCTTAGTCCCATCGTACCTCATGTTCGTTGGCTTGTCAAAATTCCTCGAAAGCCAAACCTTGAGGATTGAGGGGTGGAAAGGGGTTACCCCCATGATGACGGGTTCTAGCCGTTTCTTGGCCTTCCCTTTTCGGGAATCCCCGTGGCTTTCGAACCCACCTTGGATAGGTCGGGAGGTCGCTTGTGTGTGCGTTTCATCTTCGTGTCTTGTTGGGCTCCTTTCTCGGCTCTCATGTCTTCGAGAGGGGGAGCGAGTGCGGGTGCGGGATCGACTAGTGTCGCCTCGGGATTGGCTGACGTCTCCGTGGGATCGGCTTCTCGCTGCTAGCTCTCTTTCGAGGTTTTGCACTCTGTGCCTGAGGTGCAGATCGGTTGGTTTGGCTGAACGGAGGATCGCAGGCGTTCGGCGGCACGAGCCGTTGAACTTGCCCTGCTCAGGCGGGCCCCTCCTGCTTCGCGAAGCTCCTTTGACATGGGGAGTCGCTCCATGTCTGCTCCAAAATTCCCATAGACGGCGCCAATGTTCGGTACCTGGTGGTCTCGGGTACTGGACTGCTCGGGTGATGGTGGAAGGGTGAGTGGGCGAGACCCTGGGTCGACTTGGAGCAGCTGGAGAAGCGTGAACTGCGCGCCGGTGACGTCAGAGATGGAGTGGTCGAGGGGGGTGGCCACCTGCAAGAACACTTCAGTGATCAAGTCAGTGTCCGTACGAGATGGCAGCCAAATTAGGTAAGGTGTTATATACCTTGGGGGGAGAGCTAATTTTTCCCCTTATATACTGTAATGGGCGGGCCCATTAAATAACCTAGCCCACTGGTCAAGGAGCTTCTGTGAGCTGTCCTAGTCCATGTGGGAGGAGCAGGTCGTCCCGGTCTTTGGGTCAGAGCTTCGGGTGCTGCCCCGAAGATACCGACCCGACTGGTGACCTAGGTCAGAGGGTAAGTCGGGCGTGCCCCGGGTCGGGTGTTCGGAACCGACCCGCCGGATTCTCCGTGTTATGAGGGATGGTTTTGGGCCTGGGCCAGGGGTAGTGTCCTGACCCGACGGCTTGTTGGGCTGGACTCGTAACGGTCCGTAACAGTCTCAAAAGCAAAATAAACATAATTCAAAACATAATTATAAATATTGTCTCCAAAGCAACATAAACATAATTCAAAATATTCAATTTTCATCTTCATACTCTTGTAAGTTGGGTTGGAGAAGTTAGGTTTTGGCAAAAAAATTACAAAAATACTCCCTTACCAAAAAAAATTTAATCCCAACGGAAAAATCTGTCCCGCCCCGCCAAAGCCCGCAATGTAAGCGCCTAAGCGGTGCGCGTTAGGTAGACTTTTATTTTTTGACGGTCTCAATTTTTCAACCCGGCTTACCTTTTTTGGCAGGTTATGCGTGCCGACCTAACAGGTTTAGACACATATGCCATCCCTAAGTGTAATCAAACGGGGTTAATTAGTCTAAGTTCAAGAAAAAAAATTATTCAAACTGATTAAAATATAATTGAATGAGATTAATTTTAATAGTTATTAGAATTAAAATTGGATCGATTAATCTAAGTATTCAAATAACCTTTTTGCAATAGAAAAAAAAATATTAAAAAAAATAATAGTGCTACTACTCACTACGAAGAGAGAAATTAAGCACAATATAAACATTTACAAAATAAATTAGATAACATAATCATCATAACAATTTAAGTACAATATCTATATATATTATAATTTTTAAAAAAAGTTTTACACACCTAATTGAGTAATTTGATTAATTTAAGTTGAATAATTCTGAATTTGATATTTATTATGTTTGAGATTAAATTTTATTGGATTTTATTTTATTAAATTTGATTATCTAATAAATATCATAATTGAATTAATTATATTTCATTGAGTTAATTAAGTGATTCAAACTCATTTTCTTGTCTAAATTTAGATAAAATAATAACTCGAGATTTAAATTTATTTAAAGATAATAAAATTAAGAATTATTGCTCAATAAAATATTAAAATGTTTGGGATGGAGAATGTTAATAGAGGACAACTATCTAAATTAAAATTCAAATGACAAACATATATAAGGCACTAAGTAGTAGTAATGGTCAAGTAGAAATATTATTTATAAGAATAAATAGCTATTTTTAATCATCAAAGATTTAACTGCTGACAAAATTAATTACAAAAAAATTAGTATTAAATAGCTATTAATAGGAGTAAATAGCTATTAATATTCTGTTCATAAAAAATTAATATCGTTTGACAAAAATATCCCATCATTAAATTTAAAATAAATTCTATTAAAAATTGTATAAAAATCCCAAAATACCATTTTATCATCTTCTCTATTTCAATCTTTTAATCTAATTAAATCCATCATACAACTTTAATAATAACGGCTCTAATCCCTCACTTTACCTCCCTTGTTTTTTCACAAAACGACATCCTCCTTCTTCTTCTGATAAACCTCATTCTTCTTCTAAACTCCAAAAGAGTGATAGTAAGGGTGGTGGTGATGCGTCGAAAAAACCAGTGACAACGGCGGAAGATTTCAAGAAATTGTCTACTCCAAAAGCCACCGTTAATCTCAGAGAATGCCACATTGCTAACGATGCTCAAATTGCCGGCAACAATGGCAACGATGATGCCTTGCCAGCCATACCGATGGTAGCGCCGACCGCCGATGGGTCTTCACCAAGTTTGGTGGCTAATAAATCAAGGAGCTTCGCTCATTTTAAAGACTAATGAGGTGAGCAGCGAACAGGACAACATCGAGTTAAGTACTTTTTTCATCCCTAAGGTATGAGGTCAAAATTAAAATCGTCTCCGACCTTTTTTCCTTATTAAAATCATCCTCAATACTACAAAACGTTATAAAATCGTTCTTTTGTCCATAAATAATATTTTCCGGACAATTTTGTCCTTAAACAAAAATAAAAAAAATTCTCCCCATTCTCACCCTTAACCCCCCTGCATCATCAGTCATCACGACTACCACCAATACACCATTCTTCATTCATCTATCAATCTAAACCCATCACAACACCACCCCTTCATCCAATCGACACCAACAATAGCAACAATAACTCAATTTTAAAGTGAAAATAGAGAAAAAAAATTTGGCAGCAATAATTCAATGACAACAAGTCAAAAGTTATATTTTTTATTCCATCTCTATTAAATTACTAGCAATGCTATAACATAGTACAGTGTTTAAAAACTTGCCATTTAAATTATAATTTAGACATACACGTGTTATTAGGGGTAATGTAGACCATCAATTGGAAGCAGAGAAGCAGAGAAGGGAGGCGTGTGCAGCCACAGGCTCAAAATTGTATTCGAATTTAAAGATTTCAAAACAAAAAATAATAAAAATACTGATGTATATGTTCTTCAAAAATAAAAATAAAAAATTGGAAGAACAAAATAAGAACATCGAACAAGAATAGAGAGCAAGGGAAGAAAATAGGAACAGAAAATTCGAGGCGGTGAAGAGTGTGGCTAAGTTGGTCTGTTGAGGGTGACAAAGACGGTGGAGTAGGAGACCCAACTCGAGATTTAACTTCAAAATGATATCTTTGGGCTTGACACTGGAGTAAGAGACCCAAATCAGTGGCTTCAGCTGAAACGACGCCATGGAGGTCGATGGCAACATGGTTGTCGTTGAGATCTAAGGAGGAGTCGGGATCATCGAGAGAGTGGTCATCGTGGGAGATGAGGAAGGCGAGATTGACGCTAATGGTGGAAGGGTTGAAGTTGGTGATGGAGAGAGATAGGAAAGTTGAAGAAGGAGGCAGAGGGTGGAGGTAGTAAGGTGGCGAAAAGGGAGAGAAAAAGAATTTTGGGAAGGGGGGTCTGAAGAGAGAGTGGTAGGTGAAAGGGGATGGAGAGGGAAGAAAGTGAAGAGATATCCAGAAGGGGTGGGTTTAATTTTATTTTTAATATTATTTTTATTATTGTTAAGGGTAATTTGGTCAAAAAATTAAAATTGAAGTAGAAAAGGACGATTTTATAATGTTTTGTAACGTTGAGGATGATTTTAATAAGAAAAAAAAGTCGGAGACGATTTTGATTTTGACCTTAAACCTTAGGAACGAAAAATGTACTTAACCCGGACAACATTTCCTAACAAACAAAGCAGTGAAAGTGAAGAGGAACAAAAAAGTTCTAATTCAATGCCACCGAAATTGAAGAACCAAAAGAAGAGCTCCATTTCACTGGAAACTAAAAAATAAAGATCTGTCATGGATATTGGCGGCGGAAACTCAGTGGACAGGGTGAAGTAAAAAGTGTGTTATGGATATTGGCGGCGGGAACTCGTTGCCATTTGTGGTGGACAGGGTAAAGTGAAAAGTGTGTTATTT
Source organism: Arachis duranensis (assembly GCF_000817695.3). Lineage (NCBI taxonomy): Eukaryota > Viridiplantae > Streptophyta > Magnoliopsida > Fabales > Fabaceae > Arachis > Arachis duranensis. Next base: position 6,109,590 of record NC_029781.3, on the reverse strand, counting down.
CTATGATCCAGAGGTTAAAAAATGGAGATAAAAAGTTGATGAAAATGGTATTTTGAAAATTTTATAAAATTTTTAACGGAATTAATTTTAAATTCAACGATTGGATATTTTTGTTAAATGATATCTTTTATGATTATAACGTTAATTTTATTTTTTTATGGTTATTTTGGTCAGTAATTAAATCTTTGATAGTAAAAAATGATTATTTACTCCATCTATCGAGTTAAGCGATAAAGTAATTTTCATTATACATTAAAATCGTTTTTAAAATTTTAATTATACTAATTATATTTTTAAAATTGACAAAAATATACCATTTAATTCATAACTCATTTTTCATTAGCTATGTACTAATATGGTTCCACGACATAAACTATTAGTAATTCATGTCACTTCATGATTTAGTATAATGATGCATCAATCAATAATAAGTACTTTTTTCGTCCCTAAGGTTTGAGGTCAAAATCAAAATCGTCCTTGACCTTTTTTGTTATTAAAATCATCCTAAACGTTACAAAAACGTTATAAAATCGTCCTCCCCCCCAACCTGCACCCCCACTCCGTGTCTCTTCCCTTTCTTCTCTCCCAAATCAATCTCACTCCTCACAATATATCAATGTATATACTCTCCCATCTCTAAAGCACCAACTCCAGTACAAGCAGAAAGCATGGTAGCAGCTACATACATATCCAGCTCCGCCTCCTCCTCCTTCCTCATCCTATGAAACAAACCAAAAGCCTCTCAAAACCAATTGCTGCCAACAAAAGCCGCAATGACAGCATTCCAAGCAGCAGAATTTTTTGGTGGCAAGAGTTCAAAAACAGCGAAAACCTCGTCCACAAGCCCCCATTGAGCATACCCAGAAATTATAATAGTTCAAGACACAACACTCCTCATAGGCATTCTATCAAACACCTTTCTTGCATCACCCAACAAATTAAAACTAACATACATGTGAGTGATAGAGCATGTCAGAGTAGAAGAGGAGGGAAGTGGAGGGGGTTTGGGAGAGGGAGAAGGCTCTGATAAGAGTGTTTAAGAGAAAGGTGTCAGGATTTGGGAGGGTGAAAAAGAAGGTGGCAGCGTAGCAGAGATAGCCGTGTGGAGAGAAGGAGGAGAAGGTGATGAGTAGGGAGATGGCGTAGTTGTCAAAGGAGAGGCCGAGGCAGATGAGAAGGGAGTGGTGCTGCTTGAGTTCCGCCATGGATGAACATGATGATGGCGATAGTGTATTGATCTTCGGGTGAAGGACACATCAACTAATATTATTTTTAATATTATTTTTATTAGTAATTTGGTCAAAAAGGACAATTTTATAATGTTTTGTAATGTTTAGGATGATTTTAATAACAAAAAAAGGTCAAGAACGATTTTGATTTTGACTTCAAACCTTAGGGACGAAAAAAGTACTTATCCCTATATATTACGCTGACGTGACTATTATAACACACATCACAATACTAAATCACTTATTAAATCAATTATAATATATTTATATACGCCATTTAATTGATTTTTAATATATATTTTAAAGTGAAAATTTAGGTGCAGTTAACTTTATGTAAAATTGATAATTGAAAATTTGTTAAATAACAAGTGTAATTACTCATACCATACACGTGATAAGATTAAAATTATAATTTTAAATTATTTTTGTAAAATTAATGTAAATTATAATAATTTAATTAATAAAAAAGTACTATGTTATGCATTGTTTGTTTTTTTTTTATCTAGTGTTAATTGGATTAACTCTAAAATAGTTATTAATCGGTTTTGATAATCTACTTTTTTCAATAAATCAGATATATATACTAAATGTGATCATAAATAATATAGTAATAGTTAAATCCACCAACAAATATATTGGCTATTATCACACTATAAAACAAATTAAATATAAAGACTATTAGCACTTATAAATCTATAAAATCGCACTGTCTTTGATTCGTGCAAGAGTTTACTTATCAAATAAACTTAAAATATGAACAAAAAATATTTATAAAATGGACCTAGCATCAATTGAAAGAATCATGGAAAATAATCAACTTACTTTATCATTCATAAGAACTATTTCTATGTAAATCGTCTTGTTCTTGTCAGATTTGGATGAGACTTTCCATAACCTTATAATTCTTGTCTTTATTTTTCAAACTTTTTCATTACATAATCCACCTTAAGTAACACTATTGATAGAATCGTAGTTAGTAGCCCTTAAGTATGAAAATAATTATAACAATTCACTATTAATATATATATATATATATATACTAATTATACACGATAATAATAGCAAATATTTTCAATGAAAATACTTGCTACAATTTATGCCATTATATTTTATTAACCTTTATGATGAATTCAATAGAGATACTTACTCAATATATATGTTATCTACATTAATTATATGCCAATATTTTTAGAAAAGAACTAAAAAATGAGATATATAAATATATATAATATTATTGCTATATAGGAAGCATACATAAATTGTAACATTTTTTATTATATTATATAACTTAAAATTATAATATCATATTATTATTAATTCTAGATATTTGTTATAATTATATCAAACTTAATTATGACTCTAAATAAATAAAATAGATAATATTTAATCTTTTTTTACATTCAATATTTACTGTAAATATAAAAAGTAAATTAATTAATAAAAAAATATGAGCGGAAAATAAAACATATTAATTAAAATTCAATTTATTATCTAATGAATCTTGTATCCATACGATATAACTTTAGAAAAATTTTATGAATTACAACCTTTTTTATTCTACAAAAAAAATACTATATGTGACCTTTAGTAGTACAAAAATAATTATAAAAATTAATTATTGATATTGATATTAATCACAATTGATTATTGATACTCTAATTTTTTTTAAAATATATTTTACCTCAAAGACATTATTGCGCTAAAGCTAGGTCGTTACCCGGAAGTAACGCGCCGTATGGCTCGAGTACGGTGTCAAAGCAAGAGTCGCTGCATCGGTGCCCGGATGTAGTGTTAAATGAGCAAGGATTCTCACGTTTTCGTGAACGGACGAGGGTAAATAAGCTAGTTCACAAAGGAAAAGGTAAAGGTCGAAGCGACAAAAGGTTGAGATTTGGGACATGGAACATAGGCACTCTAACAGGAAAGTCCATGGAGGTGGTGGACACCATGACAAGGAGGAAGATTAACATTATGTGCCTACAAGAAACGAAATGGGCTGGTGCAAAGGCTAGGGAGTTGGATTCTTCTGGTTTCAAACTTTGGTATACAGGAAAGGTGAAGAATAGGAATGGAGTTGGAATAATTGTGGATAAGCAGTGGAAGAAGTACGTAGTTGATGTCAAGAGGGTGGGAGATCGGATCATATCTATCAAACTTGTGGTGGAGAGAGGTGCTTTCCATGTGATTAGCGCCTATGCACCGCAAGTGGGTTCGGACGAACAACACAAGATAAGGTTTTGGGAGGATCTAGAGAGTTTAGTTCAAGGCATATCTTTGGGAGATAAGATTTTCTTAGGAGGAGATTTAAATGGCCATGTTGGGAGAGAAGTGAATGGATATGGGAGTATTCACAGAGGCCATGATTTCGGGGTGATCAATGTCGAGGGTAAAACTATTTTGGACTTTTCCTCAACTTTTGATCTTCTCATCGCAAATACATGTTTTAAAAAGAGAGACGAACATCTTATAACCTATAAGAGTGGCATGACAAGCTCTCAAATCGACTTCTTCTTGTTGAGGAGAGTCGACCGGAAATTTTGCATTAACTGTAAAATTATCCCGGGAGAGAGTTTGACAACACAACATAGGGTGCTCGTCATGGATTTTCGCGTTGAGCAAAAGTTGAGGAAAAGACATCATACGAAGAACCCAAGGACGAGGTGGTGGCGGATGAAAGGTGAGGAACAAAAAAGCTTCCTAAGACGGGTAGGAGAAGAGGCAAAGTGGGATGGGAATGGAAGCGCGGAAGAGATGTGGAGGGAGATGGCAGAAGTTATTAGAAGAACAGCAAAAGAAAGTTTTGGTGAATCTAAAGAAATAGGACCAAGAGACAAGGAGTCCTGGTGGTGGAATGCGAGTATACAAGAAAAGATAAAGATAAAAAGAGAATGCTTTAAAGAGTGGTCTTTATGCCGCAATGCAGATAACTGGGAAAAATATAAGGCGGCTAAGAAAGAGACAAAAGTGGCTGTAAGTGAAGCAAGAACAAGAGCATATGAGGGTCTCTACCAGTCTTTGGGCACGAAAGAAGGAGAAAAAAGGTATATATAGAATCGTAAAGAGCCGGGAAAGAAGAATGAGAGATTTGGATCAGGTTAAGTGCATAAAGGATAAGCATGGAGAGGTGTTGGCTCAAGAGGAGAAGATTAATGAAAGGTGGAAGAGCTACTTATACGAGTTATTTAATGAGGGACAGAAGACT
>NC_029781.3:6101745-6104427 GCF_000817695.3 Arachis duranensis | reverse complement strand
CATAAGCCGTAGCAAGATGGAATATATGGAATGTAAGTTCAGTCTGAGAAGGGAAAACTCCAATATAGAGGTGAAAATTGGAGAGAACACCCTACGAAAAGTTAAAAGTTTTAAGTATATTGGGTGCATCATACAGGATAATGGAGAGATTGAACATGATATAAATCATAGGATCCAAACAGGTTGGTCAAAATGGCGGAGTGCATCTGGTTTTATATGCAACAAAAAAGTGCCTTTAAAACTTAAAGGTAAATTCTATCGCACCGCTATAAGACCGGCTATGCTGTATGGTACGGAGTGTTGGGCGGCTAAAGGGGAGCACGAACATAAGCTGAGTGTGGCAGAGATGAAGATGTTGAGATGGATGAGTGGTCATACGCGATTGGATAAAATAAGGAATGAAGATATAAGGGAGAGAGTTGAAGTAGCACCTATTGTGGAAAAGATGGTTGAATCGCGTCTCAGGTGGTTTGGACATGTGAGAAGAAGACCGATAGAACATCCAGTCAGGAGGGTGGATGAGATGGAAGATGGACAAAGGGCGAAAGGCAGAGGAAGACCTAAGAAGACCATCCATGAGGTGGTCAAACGAGATCTACATGTAAACGGTCTCTCTGTAGACATGATACATGACAGAGCACAATGGCGTCGTTTGATTCATGTAGACCCCACTTAGTGGGACAAGGCTTTGTTGTTGTTTGTTGTTGTTATTATTATTATCCACTAATTGAATCAAATTAAATGGGTCATTATTAATGGTGCATCAATTATCTCTTAATAAAATTATTGCACTTGAATGAGAATTAAAACTATATCAATTGATATAATAAGAATAATTAAAAGTATCGATGATTGATAAGTAGTTTAATAGCGCATTGAATATTGATTTGATATAATTATAATGAAGTTATTTTCTTAAATTAATATAATCATGCATTATTCATGACCTAATTGTAATATAATTAGAATAAATTTATTTGAGAGAAAAAAGGAGTTCATGTGTAATTTCCAAAAATTATAATAATTTTTTTATTTATGTATACGTGTATATTAATTTTGTTATATATATTATGGTAGTTTTTCTTAATATATATACATATACATAAAAAATTCTATACAAATACAAAAATAAAAAAATATATGAATTATATTTTGTTAAACTCCGTGTTATCGGTTATTAAAAATATTTAAATCACATATATTAATTATTTTTTTGTTAAATTATTTTGTTTTATATATATGATTATTGTTTATTCTACAATCGTGCAATAATTTTTTATATCCATATATATTTCTCAATTCCGACCACATTCATACGTATATTAACAGTTTTTTTTCTAATAGTGATGTTTTAATTTTTTGTTTTCCTTTTTTTATGTATCTTTTTTTTAAATAGTGATATTTTAATATTTTTTCTTTTTTTTAAATATATATTTTTTAATAATTACATTACTAATCTGAAATATAAAATGAAAAAAAAAAGTGATACATATATCCAAAAAAATAAACTTAAAAATCAGAAAAAAATTAATATTAAAAAATATAAAAATAATATATTAAAAAAGAATAGTCGTAATATATAAATTGAGTCAACAATTTAAATTTCTCTAAAACTAATTTAATCAAATGCCAATATTAAAAATAAATTACTTAAATAATATTTAATCTATTCTAGTCCTTAGACATGTATAGATTAGAGTCATTCTCGTAACAACAACAACTGAAACAACATCGTAAATTCGAACATTTAGAATTCGTGCAAATTCAAATCATTCCTTTGTTCTTTGAAAACTTTCTATATCCCTTATAGAGTTGAATTGCAATTCCTTTTATGAAAAAAGAGTTGCGGAGGCGGCTTTGATGTGTTGGAGACCAAAATTCGGAAGTCGTTATTTATATTTAAGTGTGACATCCATTAAATCCTAAAGGCCAAATAAAATAGTATCTTTGGTTTTATTCTCATTTAATTCTAAATCAAAAGTAATAATGACTTATTTAATTCAACATTTATGATAATAAATGATATGACCATTATATAAGTCATTTAATGTAAAATAGCTTAATTTGCGATTATAATTAATATATGTATTGTCCATAAATAGATTAGAAAATATTAATTTTGTAACAAAATAATCATTCAATTTGAATTACAATTAATTGATTGATAAAAATTATAATAAATTATATAATATTTAAATAATTAACAAAATCAATTAGTTGATATAATAAATTGAATCTAATGAGTTAAAAGAATAAATCAAAAAATACCATCAGAAACATGCCACGACAGTTCTATCATTAAGTGCAAAAATTTAATTTTTATATAATAAAATAGATATTTACAGATTATTATATTAAACACAGACTAAAAAAAATACACTAAACAAAATAAAAGCATCAATGGTAAAATATAACCTAAAAAATCACTTAAATTAAAAAAGAACCTGTGATGAATTATAATAAATCTATATATGAGAAGTAAAAGTAAAATAAATAATTAAAAATAAAATAAAAAAAGCAATTAAAAAAAATAAAAGAAGATAGAAAAAATAATGTATAGAGTAGATAAAAAATGTATTACAATAGAAGATTAATATAATTAATTAATACAAAGGATGAAAGAGAAAAATCAAAATACGATCTTATTGAAAAAATTTCAAAATAAATATTTAAGAAAAACCT
>NC_029781.3:6069280-6101477 GCF_000817695.3 Arachis duranensis | reverse complement strand
ATTTTTAACCTATAGTTTAAAGGCACAGTTATAATAACACATTAAAAAGTACTTAATTAGTTAATACAAATAATTAATATAATTGATTTAGTTCAATAAATTAAAAGAAATAAATATAAAAGGAAGAGATAAAAGAAAAATAAAATTATAAAAACATGTAGTCATTAAAAAGTAATAAAAAATTCCTTTTAGATTTTTATTTATTAATTATTAATTTATTATAATTAATTTCACAACATTTATTAATTATACGTTATTCATCTTACAAATTAATACAATCAATTAATTGATATTAATTATCGATAGTTAATTATAATTGATATAACTCATTTCACTATACTTTCTAAATAAATAATTAAAAATACACAACTCAATTTTTTGTTAAAGTAGAATAAAATAATTACACCATTAGAAGAATTACAATCATGAGTACAATTTTGTCCCAAAAAAAGAATAAAATTGCATACATAGTGATTTTAAAAAATAAATATCGTTAAATAATTATATTTTTTTAATAAATAATAAAAAATTAAATATCATAAACTATATTCTTTCAAAAGTAACCCTTTTAAGTTGTTATATTTGGCATGATTTATTTGTATATCATTTAAATTGACATTACTTTTAATTTTAATAATTATTTATTCTTAATAATTATTGTTAGAATTTAATAATTTTTCTTGCTTTACAATAATTATATATAAAAAAACATATATATTCTGAAAAAATTATTAAATAAATTTATTCTTTTTGTCTTATTTTCACATTAAAAAATTTTTTGTTTTGTCTTTTTTAGTTGTTATTATGTTATTAGAATTGTTAAATAATATTAAAATTTTTTTTAAAAATAGAAATAGCGATGGCACCTTGAATAACAAAAATAATAGAATTAAATTAAAACGAATAACTAATTAGTCTCACTAATGTAAATGATCAAAACAATAATTATATGAAAAAATAACTAATTACATAATTACATAATTTTTAAGATCCTATATAATTGAATCTAATGGACAAATAAAAAATTATCTATATGATAATGTCCTAATATTTTAGCATACTATAAATCATATTATAAATTTATATATCATATTATAATTTTAACTCAACTCCTTAAACACATTATAACATAAACCATTTAAAAAGATACACCAAATTAACGAATATAATATGGGTCACAACATACACTCTAAATTGTCACAATATTTCAAATAAAAAGAACATCAATACAGAGAAATCAATGAATATAACTAAAATAAAGAGCAACAAAGAGACATACAAGAGAGAGAGAGAGAGAAGAGAAGAGAGAAGAGAGAAGAGAGAAGAGAGAAGAGAGAAGAGAGAAGAGAGAAGAGAGCGAATGAGTAAAAAACATTTGCGAATGAGTAAAAAACATTTGATCTTATATAAATAGATGGTATTGAAAAAAATAAACTAATTAAATTAATTCATATATTTCGTTATCATATTTATTATTTATTAAATAATTTGATGTTTACTCCAATCAAATCAAATAATTAATATAATTAACTAAATTAATTAATTAATATAATTAATTATAATTAATCAATTCATATAATTATAATAAATGGTGAGATTTGAATATCTAATTAAATTAATTAATTGATATAATTAATTAATTATAATTAATTTGTTTTAACGAATTAAATGAAATAAATCAGGAAACACCTCAAGAGCATGCTACATCAGTTTCATTATTAAGTGTAAAAATTCAATTTTTATATAATAGAATAGATAGATAGAATTGATATAATAAGAATAATTAAAAATATCGATGATTGATAAGTAGTTTAATAACGTATTGAATATTGATTTGATATAATTATAATAAAAATATTTTTTTAAATTAATATAATTATGCATGCATTATTACTTAAACGCTAATTATAGTATAATTATAATAAAAACATATTTTTATAAAATAAATTTAGAAGAGAAAATAGTGCATTCATTTTGGCGGTAAAGTGGATTCATGTGGAATCGACACCCCACTTCCATTAGTTGGGAGAAAACCCAATTTTAGTATATTAAGTAGATAGATTCATCTAACGATTCTCAACTATCAACTACTTCACGTAAAATTGACTGCAACTAACTTTCTACAATATTTTAAGAGAAAAGCTCTACATCCATGTAAAAATTACATGGATGGTATCCAAGTAACTTTCACGCCACGCCCCCACAACTCCGTTTGTTTTACGCGCGCTCTTATAACCTATATAACGAATCCTTATTTTGCGTTGTCAACGTTTCTCAACGTAAACTTTTTCATACAACGTAAACCTCTTTCTTCTTCAACCTAATTAAATTCGTTGTTCTCATCTTTTGTGTTTTTCTTCTCTGCATTATGGATATGGATTGATTCAACGCAATTATTTCGTCATTCATCTTCTTCTTCGTTTTCTTCTTCGATCTACACTTTTGAATTGAAACAATGAATGAATCAACTTCAAATCAGTTGAATGAGTGCGATTTTGATGATTCTTCTCAAACGCATCAATTTGATGAGGTTTGGATTATTGAATTCTGAATCGAATTTAATGGAATGAAATTTCTAATTTTATTTGAAGTGAATTGAATGGACTGAGGTGATTTACATCTGAATTGAATTCAATTGAATTGATAATATGTAACTGTGAGTAATTGTGAGTGTCAGCAATTGTGAGTAACTCTGAGTAAATGTGAGTAACTTTTCGGTTCAGTCCGCAGAAAGGAGTCTAACAAAAATTAGACCAATATGTTCTGTTTTCTTCCCTAAGCACTATATAATTGTTTCACTGTAATTAAGATTTCGGTTCACCATAACTAAGATTTTGGTTCACCATGAGTACTCTGTTCGGTTCATTCTGCACTATTCAAAATTCTTCTTCCTCACCTTCTACTGCTTCTTCACCAGAGAGAGAAGGAGGAAAAGACAATAAAATACAGCAGCAACAATAACAAAAGAATGACAATAGGATTTCAGGGTTTCGGGTTTTAGGATTTAGGGTTTATGAGTTCAGGGTTCAGTGTACAAAGGTTCAGTGTGTTTCAAACTTTCGGTTTGCCCTGTGTATTAATTTCGGTTCACCGTGTTCATAGTTGAGGGTTTAGGGTTTAGGAGTCTAGGGTTTAGGGTTCAAAGTTCAGAGTTTTATGAGTTTAGGATTTACGGTAGGGTTCAGGGTTTAGGGTTTAGGGTTTAGGATTTAGCATTTAGGGTTCAGAGTTCAGTGTTCAGGGTTCGGGTTCAGTGTTTAGGGTTTAGCATTCAGGGTTTAGGGTTCAGAGTTTAGGGTTTGGGTTCAGGGTTTAGGGTTTAGGGTTTAGGTTTTAGGGTGTAGGATTTAGAGTTTAAGTTTTAAGGTTTTAGGGTTTATGGGTTCAGGGTTCAGTATTCAGGGTTCTGATTTTATTGTTTAGGGTTTAGGGTTTAGGGTTCAGTGTTTAGCGGTTTATAATTTTTTGGTAAACAGGAGAGCGATTTGGATTACTCTTCTGAAATGAATCAAACTGACAAAGTTTGGATTATTCAATTTTGAATCGAGTTGAATGGAATGCAATTGCTCATTTGAATTGAATTAAATAGACGAAGGTGTACTGAATTGAATTGAATTGAATTGAATTGAATTGATAATATGTAAATTGTAGGCAGAGTTATTTGAATTTGATTTTATATAATGGATTATGTTTCGTTCACTCAATACTATACAATTGTATTGTTTTTGGTTCACCATGAGTACTATGTTCGGTTCACCATGAGTACTGTGTTCGGTTCATTCTGCAGAAAGCTGTTTGAATTTGATTTTATATAATGGATTATGTTTCGTTCACTCAATACTATACAATTGTATTATTTTCGGTTCACCATAACTAAAATTTCGGTTCACCATGAGTATCGTTTTCGGTTCATTCTGTACTATTCAAAATTATTCTTTCTCACCTTCTACTGCTTCTTCACCAGAGAGAAGGAGGAAAAGACAAAAAAATACCGCAGTAACAATAACAAAAGAATGATGATAAGGAAAAAACACGTGAAGAAGAAGGAATGCGAAAAAGGAGGAGAAAGAGGAACGCGAAGAAGAAGGCGAAGAAGAAGACGCTCCGTGTGTAAACGAGCGTGAAAAGAAGAAGAAGAAGCGTGGAGGAGAAGAATCGTTCGACGATTTTGTGTGTATTAGGCGTGTGTATTTTACTTTTCATTTAATGGTATTGAATTTTTTTTTGTGTTGGACCAACTTAATTACATGGTTACATGGACGTGTGGTATATTTTAATTATGCACACGATTATTACCAAATTGTGCGAGATGAATACAAGGATCCAATTATTGAAGATTTAACCATTTCTTTCGTAGATGCTCCAAGATGAAAAGTTTCACTCGCAGATAACAGCGCGTGAACTTTGAACGTTCAGCAATGAGCGCCATGCGAAAATGATTCACGTTAGGGATAATAATCCCAAATCCCTAATCTCCTAATTGCCAAAACCCTAAGAATTTCCCTCTCGAAAAAGTCAACCTCACCGGAGTTTCGCCGGTGATGGAGCCCCTCCGACTGGAGAAACGAACAAAGCCGCTCTGGAAACCCTCCAAGACACGGGAAATCCCTTCAAATCACGTTTTGGAGTGTTCATCGCAGAAGAAAACTAGGGATTTGCCGAACTTGACCGAATGCCATGCGTGCGGATTCAAGTTCGACGTTTGCACCGGTAAGAATGGACTCAGAACCCTTTATAGCGAATGGCGTGTTGTTCTTCTTTGCAGCAAGTGCTTTTCTTCTGTTGAATCTTCTCGAATTTGCACATATTGTTTCTCTGAAGCTTCTTCCGATTCGTTTCGTTGCATTCAATGTCGGCATTCAGTGCACCAGAACTGTTTCTTGAAATACAGAAATGCTGCACCATGGTCTTATTCCTGTATAGGTTCTGAATTTTCTGTTTGTGTGGATTGTTGGATTCCCAAACCAGTGGCAATTTCTAGAAGTAGAAGAAAGGTTAAGGGTGGAGTGATCAAGAAAAAGGCTAGGGTTATAGTAGAGAAGGTGAATTCTAATTCAAGGGTTTTGGGAGGTGGGGATTTGGTGAGATCTATGGAGGATGTGGTTAAGGATGCAAATCATGATATGGAAAAGAAGGCTGATGCAGCTGCTAAGGCCAGAGAGGAGGCGGTAAAGAAAGTTGTGGTGGCTAGAAGGGCTGTTGAAGTGGCAAATAATGCTTTGAGCTTGGTACCGAACAGAGAAGAGAGTGGTCTTAAGGTTGATGATGTAAAGTTTGTTGATGGTTCAGTGATGACGTCTGAGTTGCGTTTGAATAGCTCATCGAAGACTTCAAAGAGACAATGCTTAATGAATACAAGTTGCTTGGATACTCCCAAGACATGGGATTCAAGTCTTGATTCATCATTGAAGAGATTGGATTCATGGGATGCTAGTGGTTATGAACCTTCTATTTCTGTAGGATCTTTGGATGGTGGTTCTTCAAATGACCTGAATCGTCGCTGCATTGGCACAAGTGACATGAAAACTTGCGCAAATGATGGTGGACGCACAGCTGAAATCAATGCTGAAGAGATTGAGGATGAGGTCTTGAATGAAGGTGAGGGAAGTTGTTCTTTTCGGTTGATAAACCATGGAGGAGAAGACAGTGGGTTAGAATCTGATCGCAAGCAAGCAGATCCTGCATTGTGTGGGGATGAAAGATGTAATGGAAAGCCTGATCGCTATTTCTTGAAGTATATGAGGAGAAGGTGTAGGTTAAAACCAAATATAGAAAGTAAACCCAATAATAAGGCTTATCTTGAGAGTCATGATGCTGCTGTTGGGCTTCGATCCAATTGTTCTGGGGAATTGAGAACAATATACAATGCTTCATTTCGGTCTTATGCTCCTTTGCAAGCACGCATCTGCTTGCAAAAGTGAATATTTCAAAGCACCTTCCTGGAAGTTAAGGGAACAGGTGAAGTGAATCTTTTCTGGTGATTTTTGGTTAATTATTCAAGAATTAATGGCTGCGGAGTTGATAAAAGATCATCAATAACCTTAGGGTTCTTAAGAATTTCTTTGATTAGGCAATGCAGCAGTTTTTATAACTTCACATTTGGAAGTACATCTTTCATACATAGTTGTAACATTTGAGGCTACCAATTTCATAAGAGAATTTCTCAAGTTTATGTTTGTCCTCCATATGGAAGTTGGATTGTATCTGTATGATCGGTCAAGTCTTCCACTGTTATTTTTTGCTTGTTTAGATTCTGTGCCTAATTTTGCTGACTTTACCCTGAATTCTCAATGACCTATAGTGTACAGGTGGGAAATTAGTTGGACAAGAGTCACAGACTGGAGACGAATGCAATATTCTGAAAATCATGTCATTTTGACTGAGTTCCTTAACAATGGTGGCTGGGAATTTTTTGGTAGTTCTGTAGTCTGTTTGTTGTTGTAAGATGGTATGGTTTTCAAGTTTCAACTTTAGAAAGTTTTCATTCAAATAGGAATAGAGTGCAGTCGTGCTACATTCAATGGCTCTAATTGGTTTGGTCATGATAGGGCCTGTTTTTTGAGTTCTTAGAAAATTGTAAAATGAATACCCGGGAAATTAGTTATTGAATCCAAATTTTGAGTATCCTGATTTGCTTATTACATTATTCAGATTTCTAGCAGTTGCTTTAGATCATTGGTCCGACTGAATAGATTGGTTAAGTTTGTGGATTTGCTTGGCCTCGTTTGTGTAGCTTCTTACCCTATGCAAGCATGCAGCGATCAGCGATGTGTGGAATCATGTAGGTCCTTTTCTTTAAGGCCAAGGGTTTGTCAAGTTTCTATTTCAAGGCTTGGATAATAAACAATTCACTTGCCTTAAAAAGTGAATGGTTAAGTAATAAGTATATCTTGGGAGGTCTTATGGTTTATTACTTTTCTACATTTGTGAAGTGTTTGGTTGGAGTGAAAATGAGGTACAAGTTTTTATGAATTACTTTCTTGTGTAATTTACTCATGAAGCTTATAGGTTTCTACCCTATTTGTGCCTCTTAACCAAACATTTTAATGATGCCCGGACATATGATACAGCTGTTTGTTTAATTGTTTTACATATGTTACCTCTTGTACCACACTGCCACACTCTATTACTGAAAGTGCAATTTATGATGTTATAAGTGCTGAACTTTGCTGTAGTATGCTTCAATTTTCAATGTGGACATGTCCATGACCCCTCCAACATCATCCCATACCGCTAAATATGAATAATCATTCATATGCAGGCGATTATTATTTTCCCAAGGATTTGGATTCTCTAAAATTTGAATTTCACTTTAGAGAGTAAAGTGTAATCTTCTACTCTTGAATAGTTTCTCTTTCATATTTATTTTTGGTCTCACCTATAAAATAAATGGTGAAAAATCACACTTTACTCTCTAAAGTGAAATTCAAATTTTAGACAATCCAAATCCTTTTCCCAAAGTCGCTTGAGTACTATAATGATAATAGTGATGAAACCCCAGGAAATGAACTAGTAATAGTGCATGAGGAAAAAAAGTACACATCTGAATATTCATTATTATAAACAAAATTGCAATAATCTTCTAATTAAAGTCGGATACAAGAAATTAACATTGACACCCAAAGAGAAACTCTTACGAATTTAAATAATTCCGCATTGTGTCCGTAGGCATTGGGACATGTTAAATGATTATTAGAATTTATTGTTTTCATTAATTAGCCGTCAATGTTTAAAGGTGTGGGTTAAAATATGTTGTTTAATTATTAAACTAAAAGAATTGAGTTGATAACTAAAAATTATGATTAAAAACAATAAATTTTAATAGTTTTCTAGGGTTTTTCTTATTTAATTACATGAGCAAGCCAGTTTGACAAGTAATTTCTTAATATTGAACAATATGTAGTTATGTAATACGCTGCATATTTATTTTATTTTACTTTTTAGAAAACTATAAAAAAGTCGTAAACTTTGTTAATAAAAACGAACAAGAGAATGGAGGACGGCAGCAATATGCATGTTGACAACAAAAATAGAATGTTGATATTGTTACCAGTAATAATGTGAATATGAAGTTAATTAATTTATGTCAACTCTCTTTGCTTAGATACTGTGATTATATGCCACCAAGATGGGGGAAACCTGAATGTGAATTCCATTTATCGATAAGAAGACACGAAATCAAGAACAACTATTTGTTGAAGTAGTTTTCTAATTGGAGAAAAAGAGAGAGAAATGATGACCTTTTGAAGCAAAAAAGGAAAAACTACCATTTGTACTCATAAATTTTGCGAACGCTGACAAAAGTACCCATCAAATAAGAAAATTAATATTGTACCTATGAAAGATAGGTTCTATGTGACAATAGTACCCAAATTGTAATTTTTTGTTGACTTTTTAATAAAACTCCTAAATTACCCCTTCTATCTTCTACCCCAAATTCCAAATTTCACAATCCTCATCCTTCGTCTTCCACGCGCTCACCCACTCCCAAGCACCCAACTTTGCTTCCGTCCTCATAATCGCCTTCTCCGAATTGGGTCATGTCCAAGAAGCTCTTTCAGTGTATAGAAACGTCTCTTCTTTGCCTCTGTTGAAGGCTTGCAACGCGCTTCTTCACGCCCTCGTCAACACCCACAGATTTGATTCACTATGGGAGGTCTATGGGGACATGGTGTCGCGTGGATTCTCTCCTACCGTTGTGAGCTACGGTATTTTGATGCAGTGCTGCTGCAGCCAAGCTGATTTTGTTGGTGTACGCAAGCTATTTGATGAAATGCGCCACCGCAAAATTAAACCAACCGTTGTGGTTTACACTATTATGATCCGTGTTCTTTTCAACGAGGGTCGAATAGGAGATGCCGAGGGCGTCTTCCGTTTGATGAGGGAATCCGGAGTGGTGCCTAATTTGTACACTTATAAGACTCTCATGGATTCTGGCAAGATAGCTAATGTGATCCGGGTTTTCGAGTTGTATGCCGAAATGCTTTGGCATGGATTGCACCCTAATGTTGTCACATTTACTACTATGATAGATATTCTGTGCAAGGTGGTAAAATTTGGAATTTTGGTGGCTGGCAGCAATAGAAGAAGACGAAGAAGGAGGGTTGTGAAATTTGGAATTTGAGAAAAAAGATAAAAAGGATAATTTGGGAATTTTATTAAAAAGTCAACGAAAAATTACGGTTTAGGTACTATTGTCACACAGAACCCATCTTTCATGAGTATAACGTTAATTTTCTTGTTTGGTAGGTACTTTTGTCAGCATTCTCAAAATTCATGGGTACAAATGGTAGTTTTTTCAAAAAAAAATAAGTACATTCAAAAGCTGGCATTCTCTTCGTATAATTTTTTATAATGATGAAAGGTTACCATAGAACCGATGGTAGGGTTTTTTACATATAGCTTAATTATAGTTGCTACCACTCTGCTCTTAAAAATGACAAATGATGTAACATAAATTGGAGGAGAGAAGGCAATAGGAGAATTTCAATTCTCTGAAGAGGCATTCCTATAATTTAATGGTTAATTATAATATTATTATATTATACTTCATATATTTCTCATTTCTAATTTAATTACGTGATGTGCACTTTAATTTTTAAATTTTAAAAATCTGTAAAATTAACTTTATAATTATAAACAAAATATATACACGTTATTTTATATATATTTTATATTTTAATACGTAATTTATACGAATATGGATATTTAATAGCATGCTTGAATTATAAAACAGGGTAAGGTGTATCTGTGTGCTGATTTCCGGCATCATATTTTTGTATTAATAAATTATTTTAGGCAAAAGTAGCAATCAAGAATTGAAGAATCTATATATTGTGAGATATCTCATTTCAAAATCTGCTTCACTAACCTGTGCGATGGCTTCATTTGTACCCTCTGATATGGTTTCAACCAACCATAACAATGGTGGAGTTTTAGTTGTTGCAATCAACAACAAAGAGGAGAAGGAACAGCAACAACAAATGATGAGTGAAGAAAAAGAAGAAGAAGAAGAAAAGAAGATTGACTACTCGCAAAGAGCACAGTGGCTTCGTGCCGGTGTAATGGGAGCCACGGACGGATTAGTATCAGTGGCTTCGTTAATGATGGGAGTGGGAGCGGTTCGAACCGACGCAAAAGCAATGCTTCTTGCTGGTTTTGCAGGATCAGTTGCAGGAGGTTGTAGCATGGCAATAGGTGAGTTTGTTTCTGTGTACACACAGTATGAAGTCGAAGTTGCTCAAATCAAGAACAAAACAATTTGTGAAGACGTGCAAATGGTTAAGAAAGCGTTACCTAATCCATTGCAAGCTGCATTGGCATCTGCATCGTGTTATTGTTTAGGTGCGGTTCCTCCTTTGGTGGGAGCAGCGTTTATTAGAGACTACCGTACAAGGATTATGGTGGTTTTGGCGGTGGCTACTCTCTCTTTGTTTGTGTTTGGTTGGATTGGGTCTGTGCTTGGAAACACACCAATGCTTAGGTCTTGTGCTAGGCTTCTTCTTGGTGGATGGATGGCTATGGCTATTACTTTTGCCTTAACCAAATTATTTGCTTTTACCGGTTTGCAATTCTGATCACTTATTATTAACTATGTGGTGTAATTTTCTGAATGAATTCCATTAGGGGGCTAATGCTATATTTATACGATGTGTATAATTGATTATTTATTTGGTTTAATATAAGTTAAAAAATGAATATCTAAAATAAAATACTAATAATTTTTTAAATACAATACACTTATATTATTCAAAATATTAGAGATAATAAACATCTTATATCCTATTAAATTGAACATTTCTAAATTTCCATTATACACATTGTACATAGGAAAAGTTTAGAAGATCAACAATTTTTGTATTTTTTGGTTAGTACTTAACCATCAAAATAAAAATGAGTGATTTTCCACCATTAGATATAACTTCACACCATTAAAAATACTATTAATAACCAATTAATAGTTACAAAATACTAAAATTACTTGTCGCTGACATTCTTGTATATATACTCTAATAGCTCCTTATACTTCTTCTTTCTCAATTTACTCATCAAACTTTTTTGCTTTCTCCAATCACTTATAAGTGTGATGATTTTTAAATTCCTAGACACGAGAAGTTAATAATCGAGATAACTGTTAGTCGATGTGTTAACGATTCTTAACTATTAATTTTATAACTATTAATTTTATATAAAATTAAGCATAAGTATTATTTCACATTAAATATACGTATTATTAATAGAGATTGAAGTGCGTGCAGCGATGAATGGTATTTGTATTTGACACGTCGGTGACATGAAAGTTAAGAGGTGTCAGCAGAAAGTTGCAAAGTGATAGGAAGAGGTATGGGGGTGTTGTTGTGGTTGTTAATGGTGTTGACAAGTTGTTGTGAGGGTCAGTTTATTCTTCAAGTGGGTTTCTACAGAAACACGTGTCCTGAAGCTGAGTCCATTGTCCATGGTGTAGTGAGAGACGCCGTTGCCTCTGACCCCAACATGGCGGCGGCCTTGCTGAGGCTTCACTTCCATGACTGCTTTGTTGAGGGATGCGACGCTTCCATTCTCATCGACGTGTCATCACAGCCGGAGAAGCTTGCATTTGCTCATCAAGGCCTCAGAGGCTTTGAGGTCATTCAAAGAGCCAAGGCTCAATTGGAAGCTTCTTGCCCTGCCCTTGTTTCTTGTGCTGACATTCTCGCTTTGGCTGCCAGAGACGCCATTGCTCTGGTAACAAACCTTCCGCTTACTGCTTACTCATGCATCTTATGTATGCTTCTTATTCATTCAATTATTTTAATAGACCAATGGACCAACATATCAAGTTCCAACTGGGCGCAGAGATGGTTTCGTTTCCAATTTTAGCCTTGCAGATGAAATGCCTCAAGTTACTGATTCTATTCAGATACTCAAGGCCAAGTTCCTCAACAAGGGTCTCACCCACAAAGACCTTGTTCTTCTCTCTGGTACTCTCTCTCTCTCTCCCTCCCTCCTTGTCATGCATGGTGGATGAGATGGTGGTTGTTGAGGAAGTAAAGTAATATGAACTTGTTAGCTAATTAAACTATGGAATAGGCCAAATTGCCAAACACGTGATAGTAGATACTATCACGTGTATACACAAATACATAATAACTAATTTGATCGTTAATTTAGGTTGTTGAATTTATTATTATGATTATTATTTGGTGAAAACTCAAGTGCAGTCGACTTCACGTAAAGTTAATAACCGAGAGTTGTTAGATAAAAATTTAGTCAAATCAGTTAAATTATCTAACGACTCTCAATTATCAACTTCACGTGAAGTCGACTGTACCTGAATTTCCACCTTATTTTCAGCTGCACATACAATTGGAACAACAGCATGCTTCTTCATGACAAAAAGGCTATACAACTTCTTCCCGGGTGGTGTGGGATCAGACCCAGCTATCAACCCAAACTTCCTCCCAAGGCTGAAGGCTAGGTGCCCTCAAAACGGCGATGTTAACGCTCGCCTCGCCATCGATGAAGGCAGTGGGACGGAATTTGACAAACACATTCTGAAGAACATAAGGGAAGGTTTTGCTGTCTTAGAATCTGATGCTAGGCTTAATGATGATATATTCACCAAGAGTGTTATGGATTCCTACTTTAGTCCCCTTAATCCAATTTTTGGACCTTCTTTTGAAGCTGATTTTGTTGAGTCTATTGTGAAAATGGGCCAAATTGGTGTCAAGACTGGTTTTCTTGGAGAGGTTAGGCGAGTTTGCTCAAGATTCAATTCATGAATCAAACTACATTATAAGTTCTTCTAATTTATATGTATCAATCTATGCCTTCCACTAGTCTTTATTTTTAATTACCTAATTCTATTGTTATTATTATAGAATATTGGTGTTATGATTGGTGGCCAATCCAAAAAATTCTAGTTATGGAGGTAAAAGTAGATAATGGATCTTCTCGGTTCTTTTTAACAATTGAGGGAATAAAGTGTGATTTTTTATCATTTATTTTTATAAGTGGAATTAAAAAAAATATAGAGAGAGCGCATTAAATTTGAAAGGTTATATATCACTCTTTATCTCCTCAATTTTTTTAACAATTGAGAGGATTCATTCTTTCAAAAAAAATACTAAAATAAAGTTTGTTAAACATTGATATATTTATATTATGAAATGAAAATCATATATATAAGAATCCAAAATAAAAAACTAGATCTATATGTAAAAGCTGAAAAGTATATTAATTAAAATAATAAAAAATTAATTGAAATAGTTTTTTTTAATAATTAAATATTATATTTTATATATTTTTATATTTAATTTTAATATATTGTCAATTTAAAAAATATGAATTAATAAATAGATAACATTCTTTCTTTTCTCAACCAATTTTTGAAAGAAAAAACTAATAATTTCACTTTATGTTTAGAAAATTAAGTTTCAACTTAGTAATTAGTTACTTGGTTAGTTTTACAAAATATATTACTAATGTTGAATTTGTTTATTTATATTTTTAGTTTTGATACTTATAATAAGATAAATATGGTTTCATGTTAAATTTAATAATATAAAGTTTATTTTAACATAAATTTTGATGGGAACAAAGATGATATAATAATAAGCAAAATATATTGATCTATATGTATTTATTAGTTTGTTTTCAAACTTCTAGTGGGCACAAGTGCCGCCCCACCTTCTCAACTATGTCCGCTCCTGGTTATAACCATACACCAAAATAAGATTATAAAAACAACTTTTAAGAATGAAAACTAAAACAGTTATCTCTTTAAACAAAACCCATCACAAACATATATCTGATTAAGTTTATTTTCCGAGGAATTGGCACTGACTAAGCTAACTCCAAGCTGTCCCAAAACCAATGCTCCTCAAGATGCAAGGAATTAACCAATTAACCAAAGAGATATATAACAGGTGCATTGCATTGCATGTATTTAACTGATATGATGATATACCTTGGGTTGTTAGATTAGTATATTGTTAAACTTTAAGATGGTTACATTAACATTGAAACGGTCAAAGGTGGCGAGAATATGCAAACTAAATAACCCTCCCTACTAAAAATAGAATAACCAAGAATGTTTAAAAGCTTTCTAATGTTGAGCAGTGAATTTATCATAAAATCTTAATTGATTCCCTTGTTTTCGTGCTACAAAAACGGGCAATGTTTTAGCCAATTTGAGATACGTTGTAAGAAGAACAAAAGAGAGTTAGAAACAAATATCTTTCTTTCTTTCTTTCTTCCTCTAAACAAGAAGATTTTCTTACTTTACAATTGCTTTGGATCTCTAATTCTCTCTTAAGCAGTTGTGATTAATCATTGTACTCTGGTGCTTCCAAGAAGGTATCATCCCATTTACTCTCTGCATTTGCATTCATTCATATTATCTTAGACAAATCTAAAAGCTCATGTTTGAAGAATCTGATATAACATGTTAGAAATGATTATTGCAGGAAGCAGGAATTGTGAACATATTGAAGATTATATAAGTGGAGCAAAATCAGCAGATACAATAAGGCTTAGAAGATAGCAAGAGAATAGCATGGCTCCAAGCTCATTCAGAAAAGCCATTGGGGCAGTGAAGGATACAACAAGCATAGGCCTAGCCAAAGTTGGAAGCAGCACCTCGCTTGCCGACCTTGACGTGGCAATCGTGAAGGCGACGAGGCACAACGAATACCCGGCCGAAGAGAAGTATCTTAGGGAGATCCTGAGCTTAACATGTTACTCTCGCGTATTCATCAGTGCTTGTGTGAATACCATCTCAAGACGTCTGAGCAAGACTAGAAGTTGGACGGTGGCTTTGAAAAGTCTTGTGTTGATTCAAAGACTGCTAGCAGAGGGTGATCCTGCCTATGAGCAGGAGATATTCTTCTCAACTCGCCGTGGGACTCGCCTTCTCAACATGTCTGATTTTCGCGACCACTCAAGATCCGGTTCATGGGACTTCTCTGCATTTGTGCGCACCTACGCCCTGTATCTAGATGAAAGACTTGACTTCAAGATGCAAAGCCGCCGTGGGAGGCACGGCAAATTGAGTTTTGATGATGATGTGTATAAAGAAAGGTTCATTGAAAGGCATAGAGAAAGAGGATGCGATAGCGATGGAGACAGAGACAGAGACAGAGAAAAAATCTACAAAGAAAGAGAAAGAGAAAGAGAAAGAGAAAGAGAGAGAGAAAGAGACAGGGATAGAGGCAGAGACAGAGACAGGGACAGAGACATCGATAAGGACAGGGACAGGGACAGGGACAGAGAAGTTGTTGTAAGATCTACACCAGTTAAAGACATGACACTGGATAAACTTTACTACAAGATGCATCATTTACAATTGCTGCTTGAGAGATTTTTAGCATGTCGTCCCACAGGTTTGTAAATATTTCAGATTGAAGAATATGGCGAATTCATATAAAAGCTTTCCTTCATCAATGTTTGCTTAATGTAATGTACCAGGGGCAGCAAAGGACCACAGAATTGTGATAGTTGCTCTATATCCGATTGTGAGGGAAAGTTTCCAACTGTATTATGATATAACAGAAATATTGGGTATCTTCCTTGATCGCTTCCCCGAAATGGAGGCAGTGGATTGTAGCAAGGTATATGACATCTTCTGTCGTGTCGGAAAGCAATTCGACGAGCTAGATGTGTTTTATATCTGGAGCAAGAATATCGGAATTGCACGTTTTTCTGAGTATCCTGAGATTGAAAAAATCACGCCCAAGAAGCTAGAGATAATGGAAGAGTTCATAAAAGGAAAGCTCGTATTGCCACAGAACAACCAACAAGAAAAGAAGGAAGTTAAAGCCGCCAAGGAACCGGAACCAGAACCAGAAGAGGATATGAATGCAATCAAGGCACTACCACCACCAGAAGCATCCATTTCTGTGGCACCGGCAAAAGAGGAGCCAAAGAAAGAGCCAGAAGTAGAAAAACCTGTGCAAATGGAAGCTAATTTGTTGAATTTAGGAGACGAAACGGTAACTTGTGAAGACCAGGGAGACAAACTGGCCTTGGCTTTGTTTGATGGAGCTTTACCAGCAGCAACAGGTGCAACCCAAGCACTTCCATGGCATGCATTCGACGAAGCAGAAGATTGGGAGACAGCATTGGTCCAATCTGGTAGCAACTTATCGAACCAGAAGCCTGCATTGGGTGGTGGCTTTGATACATTAGTGTTGAATGGCATGTACCAACGAGCAGAAATGACAACAACAATGCAAGGACCTGGTTATGGGGTGAGTGGAAGTGCTAGCAGTGTGGCACTTGGTTCAGCTGGAAGGCCTGCAGTGCTAGCATTGCCAGCGCCACCAACACCGGGCAGTGGTTTGAGTTCCGGCAGTGTAGATCCCTTTGCAGCCTCTCTATCTATGGCACCGCCGTCTTACGTGCAAATGTCGGAGATAGAGAAGAAACAGAAGTTGTTGCTTGAAGAGCAATTAATGTGGCAGCAATTTGAAATGGATCGGAGCCAAGGACAAGCTGCATTCTTGAAGCAGCAGCATCAACAACATAATAAAAATCCTTATTTCGGAGGTTATCCACAGAATTATGGCAATTATCAACGTTAAGTAGGTCAAATTCCCTCACCTTTCTTATTTGCTGTAGTATAAATATTGTGTGCTGATTAGAACAGTTGTTTGCGGGTTTTATGTTTTATTTCTACATTTGGTGCTGGTTGCATGTAAATATTGTACTAATATAATTAGAACAGATGTTTCCATATTTGGAGATTTCAAATAACTAACTAATGCAGTAGTGGATTAGTTCAGGATCCATTCATTGTGGCACTCATTTAATTAAATTAGATAAAGGCATAATCACATAGAAAGGCAGGGATTTGAAAAGGAGTATAAAAAGATGAATATTGTAATCATTCAAAAAATGGAAACAAGAGATCACTAATATTAGTAACACTTTTCACATCTCCCTCACAAAAAAGGTCTTGCAAAATGAAAATATAACTAGGAGAAATCCATAGAGAAACAAAACATTCAGATACTTCAAAAACAGTACAACTGCAAATCCTAATACTCCTGCCTAGAACAGAGAGGTTCCCTTTCCCTTCTTGTCACCACCAATCTCAAAGTGCTTGCACCTCTGCACAACAAAGACATGAATCATCCATTAACTAAACATCAACCATTTATTCAAACACAACAAAACATAATGTGTTCTGCCATATACTAACCTTAATTGGATGTTGAGACACATGCTTGCAACCCTGGCATTGCAGCCTCAGGACAATCTTCTTGGTGGTTTTTGCCTATCCAATTAAACAAACAAACTTATAACTAAATGAAGAAACCTCGAACAATGCACTAGGAATAGAACATCACATAGAAATGTTCGGAATAACCATGTTACAGATAAAATCAATACATCTAACTTAATTCTACATTGAATGTGTGACCTAAGTATAAGTAAAAAACTAGAAATTAAGAAAACTAAGATGAAAAACGATAGAAAAAGTTAAAAGATTGATACCTTCTTGTGGAAGACGGGTTTAGTCTGACCACCATAACCGGACTGTTTGCGATCATAACGACGCTTTCCTTGAGCAGCAATGCTATCCTTACCCTTCTTGTATTGGGTAACCTTGTGCAGTGTGTGCTTCCTGCATTCCTTGCTCTTGCAGTAGGTCTTCTTTGTCTTTGGAACGT
The DNA here is from genome assembly GCF_000817695.3 of Arachis duranensis. Lineage (NCBI taxonomy): Eukaryota > Viridiplantae > Streptophyta > Magnoliopsida > Fabales > Fabaceae > Arachis > Arachis duranensis. Next base: position 6,083,823 of record NC_029781.3, on the reverse strand, counting down.
TCACCTAAGAAACCAACCACAAGAACCAAAAGGTGCAAGCTTTAGCATTTCGAACTTGACCCAGTATCTAATACCGCCAGATTCCTGAATTTCAAATCTAATTCACCTATCCGAGGCTATTACACATAATAATTGACTATAAAAACAATCTTAAAAGAATAAACAAATAAATAAAGCAGAGATGCAGGGTTAAGGGTAATCTCAGGGAATTTGGGGATAACTGGTTAATAAAATGGAAAGAGAGGAAGCAGTGGAGGAGTAGAGGCTTACCATGGTGGCGCTGCGTGTGGGATCGGATTGTGCAGAGAGAGTGGTGTGCGCCGCGAAAATGAGTGAAAAGAAGACTATGCCCTGCTATTTTAATGGCTAAACCGAATTAGGGTTTGATGGACAATGGAGGGCTGGGATGGGCTTGTCTGGTCTCTGTTTAGAAAATTGACGGCCCACCTAAGACTGGGCAACAGCATGTCTTTCCCATTTCTTTTATTTTACCTACCGATCTACTTTATAAAAGAAAACTACTAAAAAGCCCTCTTAACGGTTAGAAGGTGAAAACTCAGGTGCAATTAATTTCACGTGAAGTGAATAACTGAGAGTTGTTAGATAATTTAATTGATTTGACTAAATTTTTATCTACTGGCTCTCAACTATCAAACCTGAATTTCCACCTTTTTAGGAGTTTGTTGATGTCATGATAGAGATACTAGACAATGAACCAAACAATTGATACTTAGACAAACAAACATCAAAATCTCTGATATACATAAATATGATATTTAAATTTGATTTATCTTTTTATCTCTAATAAATACTTATATTACCATTTATATCTTTAGTCCTAATATTCTAGTAAAATATAAAATCGTATAACTACATTAAACATTTAAAACTTCGAAATCCTTCCTTATTTATTTTAGAACAAATACTATATGATCAATAATTATTATCATTTTTTATCAACACTTAGTCGATAAAAATTTATACCCACATTTTTTTAGAATTTACACACATAAATTAATAAAACTTATTTGTTAAAAACAATTTAGTATTTATACTGATCAAATGATGGCAAAAATTACTAAAAATTGTTAGCTTCAGAAATTTCTTTTTATTTTAAACTCAAAAGATACCTCATTCTTCTTTCCATTCCTCTCTCTTTCCAATTCCCGAAACTCAAACATCGGAAAGACAATGATAAAGGTTAACTGCCAGCCGATACCAGCAGTGATCGGTTTACAAATCATTCAATTGTTGAAGTGAAACAATAGATTCTTGAATTGCGCGAGAGAAAGACGTGTAAGATCCTTTATACATTATTGGTTGTTCAATGTTCATTTGCTTTACTAAGCTGAAACTGCAAGCAATGATTTTGTATCACGCTTAGCTAAACCTATATTTTATTATACAGATAAAATTAGCTAGAGTTACGGCTGAAAGAGGTTGAAATACGTCTGTACTTTGCAAAATAGCAATGTCATGGTTATTGGTTAGAAGAGAATGGTACACAAATTGAAAATTCCAAAGTTGGTCAACCAGATTTCAAGACGATTTCGTAGAGATGCCCAATCTCATCCCCACACAAACCAAGGTCTCTAGTGATCTGCTGCTATTTGCTAAAAGATCTTCATCAATTGCTATTGAATTCTGCAGAGCACAAATCAAAACAAAATGGACCTCACCCCATGCGTAATTTGCATGTATTCATATAATTAAAATATTCAAGCTAAGACAATATCCAGAACAAAAAGAACATAAGAAGTATAACCGATTGTAATACCAACCTTTTCGAAAACACAAATTACAGTGCTTCCACCAAAGGAGAAATATCCAAACTGTATATTAAGCAAATCAATGTTGATTAGAAGCAAAAACAACATCAGTGTTGATATAGCTTCTAAATGTTAAGTGTAACAATCCTATTAATTCAAAATCCCACTCATCATGTTATGTGTAATATCCATAATATTCAAGGACCATTTAATAGATGCAAGTGAAATTTCAAATAAAAAAGTTTTTTGACACAACAGTAAAAAATCTAATTTATCATTTCTCAAGCAACAGAAAAATTGGGAGATCAGTAATAAACTGTAACTTGCAAACCTCATCTCCCTTCTTGACATAATCACCCTTTTTCCTTGTAAAAGTAATGCTGCCGACCATAGTAGCTCCTATTGCAACAAATGCCACCTGAATCCAAATCATATATTACTCCCACATACTGGTAAAAAAAATACACTAAATATCAGGCGCGCAGCTATGGGATAACTTTGTTACACAAAAACATGTAGTTTCAATCCTAGGATGATGGCTATTTATAAATTGTTCAAGGTAAGAAATGTAAGCCTTTACACTTTTGCAACCCAGCCAATGGTGAAATAACAAATTGGAATTGTTATCCACAAAGTAATATTCTCCAATAAATTCACGTGGCAGAATTTTGTGCAGGACCTAGTTATGAACTCAGGCATTTGTAAATTAAAATTGATAGGGATGACAAACCTTTCCAAAATCTACAGTAGAAATTATTGAAACAACTCGCTTATTTTCCGTGAAGACATTACAGTACTTGCTATTTACAGCAATTGGATTGACCTAAAAAAAATAATGACAATCAGCACCAAGAAAAATAGAAAACATAAATATAAAATGATTCTCCTTAGGTCATTATCTCATACCGTATATAAGCATCCAGGGATGTCAACAAATTGTTCAATAGTTCCTGATACTGGAACATGGAAACGGTGATAATCCTGCAATAAAGAAGCATTCAAATAAAAATTTGCAATCAAATTACTTGCAAAATTAAAGTGAATATGAAAGAAATAAGACACAAAGAAAGCAACAAATACCTGTGGTGCCAAACGGAATATTACCAAAGTTCCATCAACAAAAGCATTGGAACACATTTCTTTCCCCAAAAGACCTTGAACTGAAAACTTTCGACCCTAAAAGGAACAATCAAGAACCATAAGTATACATAATTTAAGTTGAAAGAATTAAACGACAGAATATATTCCAATTTTCAAGGAGCATAAACTCTTCAAAATTAAGGGGTAAGTTGAAATATAGAATGTCATAAAGAAATGGTAGTAGATATACTGATAGTTACCTGAAGACAGTATTCATCATGCATCACAACACACACACACACAAAAAAAACAAAATAAATAAATAATAAATCATAGCATATTTATTTGTAAAACCAGTTCCTCCTCCACACCTTTATCCTAACTTATGAATGAGTCAAGCTCCAAGAACAATGAGAAAAGCACAACTCTATCATTTTCATACTAAGATGGGCTGACAGATTTTGTTTTATTTCAGAATTGACTGATTAATATGCCTAAAATAAATCTGTTGGCAGATTTTCAATGTGAATTATCTACATAAAAGAAGTGCTGATTCGAGACCAGGAACCTTCAATAAGCAAGAGAAGTAACAAATGAAGTACCTTAATCCAAAATCTTGAACTGTCATCAACTGTTTTAAATGCCATTAGACGGCAATCAGCAGCACATACAGCAATGTTATCACATTCAGGAGAGGAAATTGGTCTTGAACCAGGCTTTAACTCTCTAATGAAAAACTCGTTGAATGTCTGCTCAGAAAAAGAAAAAAAAAATGGTAATCTTCCAACTGCTTGTATACAACCAAACCTTTAGTACCAGTTCAATGGCCAGAAAGATTTTTTTCAGTTCTAGAAGCAAGTTCTAGCAGGATCAATAGAGATATATATTCTACTAGCAGATAATAGATATCATAACGGCCTTTTTATATTTCAGGTCCCCTTTCTCCCCAAATTTTGTCCTATTAACTTACAGAAATCTCATTAACAACTAACAGGCTCAAGAGAAGTTCAGGAGCAACTTTGCATCAATAACAAATGAATTAAAACTCTTTCAGAAGTTTTAGCCCACCTTAAATTGTTCCAGTGGATACTTGACTTCAACCAAATTGATTTGACCCTACAACAATAGTCACATTTTATAATAAGGGTTAATTATAGACATACAAGTTAAGAACATAAAGAACTAAAGTAAAATTGTAACTAGAACAAAGAAAGTTGAAACAAGGGGACACCTCAATAAAGAGAAAATTTCATTGAAACTCCCAATCAAGGGACACCATATAACTACAGACGTACATTTTCCTATGACATGCCAACATCAAATTATTTCATAAAAGAAGCAATTTCCAACCTTATAAGATTCAACAAACTTGGGTATATCAGCAGCGGATTCAGGTGAATCCATTCGTGCTCCCTGCTTTTCGGAAATGCTTTGCAAGAGCTCCTTAACCCCTGCGCATAAGATGTCCACCAATGCAGAATACAATATTAAGAAAACCCAATACATAAAGCAGATCTGATGTAACGTGACCCATGGTGCTAGAAGTATGCAGAATACTTCTAATTGTAAAAAAACCCTGATACTTTTTATTACTCCTAATCTATTGGTATTTGGCACAAAATCAACTTAAATGTCAATGACAAAAACAAAAACAAAAGAGGAAAAGAAGTATCTACAAGATCCATATCTGTATGATGACCTTCAACCATCAAAATCATAATACGTTCTACTAACAACAACACTTCAGAAGATATAAGCTTTAAGGCCCAAAACAATGCGCAATGACTGGTTAAGTCACATGAATTTAGATCATCTAAAGTGAGGAAGTTGGTAAAGTGATAAAGTGAGGGGTTAATCACCATTTGAATTTGAAACTTCCAAGAAATGTGTGCCCCACTATCTTAATTTAAGAGTGATTAACTCCTCGCTTTACCACTTTACCAACTTCCTCACTTTTAGGATCTTGATCCAAGTTACATAAATAAAGAACTTCTTTTGAACTAAAAGGTTTGAGGTTATCTCATACCTACATCCATTAAGCCAAGGCCTACTTTTGACTGATAAATAGCTCTCATAGACAAAACAATTTTTTTGTCAATTATTTCTTCGACAAGCCTTTGAGACTTCCGATCATATACCTGATACCAAAAATAAGATAAATAAATAAGAATTTTAAAGAGAGAACAGATACAATTTAGGACTAAAATCCCAGTAAATTTTTTTTTAATATCAAATTCTCTTAAAAACATTAATGATTCTCTACTTGAATGATGTTATTGAGTCAATACTATTCAAATTCTTATGCATTTGAAAAATTTGGCATGCATGACAAATATTGATGCTTGATAAAAGAGTGAGAACGATGCAAGGATTGATGTATCTAGCAAATGAGCATGGAAGCCTTTCTTCAAATTATTATAGTTATGTGGCTAACTCAGACATTAGAAATGCGGAGAACGGATTTTCCAAGAGGTTCCGCACATCCTGGTATAACTATAAAACATACATGAATCTATGATATATGACATAAATCTCATTAGATTGTTAAAATAAAGAGATAAAAAGGGATACAAAACGGCATACCAGGATATGGGAAGCACTAGATCCAGATCGAATACCAACATCATAGGATGAGAAATGGGCCCATTCACTCAGTTTGAAGAACCACCTAAATAAATAAATAATAAGTGAAGTTTCTTATTTGATTGACGAGCTCGTTTCTTATTTTATTGATTAACAATCATAAATGCTTTTATGTCACACTAAAAAATTGATATGTAATCCATTAGGTCAATAATGATCGTGCTCTGGTATCCTGTCTCTCAAAGTCTAAACTAGTAGCAATGTAGAAGATTACCCATATGAAGCTTGCTTATCAGTCAAGAATCCTCCAGTCATCACCTGATTTCCAGTCCCTTCGTCAAAACAGAGTGTTAAGTGAATCATGCTGTTCAACTGGTCGGAAATATTAAGAACCTCACCACAAACAGGACAGCAATTCAACAGTGGTTCCCTGCAAATACCAGCAGCTAGTTAAGTTAATAAAAATCAAACAAAAGTAATTGGACGACAGTTTGAAAAACAAGTTCCTAATTCAGTGCATTCATTGTTGATCATTTTTTTAGACGGAGCTAATAGTTTAGATTGAGTGGTTAATTAAATCATTCAAAAATAATACATCATTAGCAATACAAATGAAAAGCTGGAAATATTTAACACAACATATGATAGCTGAAGATGACAATAGGTTTAAAAAACTAAAGCTTTTACTCTCTTTGCATCAAGATTAGTCATTACTTTTCTTGTTGAAATGTAAGAAGGGCAGCCAATTCATCCATGCTAACAACACCATCTCCATTCTTGTCAGCTGCTTTGAACAACTCCTCTTTCTGTTGAGAAAGAAATTGTACCGGTGAAGCAATGAAACAAATATATACAAAACTAGAAATTGTATTGGTTCAAGATTTATTATTTGAACCGTGAGGTTCACACCTTCTATGACGAAGAATTGGGCTTGGGTATAGCCAACAACACAATAACAAAGCCTTATCTCACTATGCCGGATCAGCTTAGGCTTGGATATAACCATTAAAGCAAATTTCAATTGTTTGAATTCAAGGTTCAAAGTTCAAACTTTCATTAGTTAATCCCAAGAGAAGATAAGAAAATCATATTCCAAATCCAAATTTGGGTATACAAGCAAATGAAAGATAATTCAGCAAGCTCAAAATTATTGGGAAAAAAAATAGATGTAGGCCTGTACCTTGCTGGTTGCTAATTGATTGCCAAAAGCATCGATTAGATCAGAAAACTCAGACAATGAAAGCATCCCATCTTCATTGAAGTCCTGCCGACAGCATAATGTCTCAGGTTGATAACTACTATTAGAGAATAATACTATATGAGAGAATTATATTTAAATTATCAAAACAATTGTGAATTACATATTGCACTTTCTATGACGTATATAATTCAAAGATTATTCTATCATATATATGTTCAACTTATATGGAATTCCTTTCAGTTTTATAGAGCCTCAAACAGAAAAAAGGAATCACCAAGAAGAAACTGGAATAGTCACGTTAATATCTACTAGCAATTGGTACAATATTGTATGAAATCATCACTCCCATGTAGCAATAGGATGGTTAACTACTACTTCTGATAACCTCATATGTCAGTTATTCAGGCCCACACTAGACACAGGTTATCAGAATGCAAAGGAAATATCAAACTTACCACTATAGATAAGATGCGTCTTACAAAACCTTTCTCCGTCTCAATTGGGTCCTGTTAGGTTTTATTCATAATTGTTAGAAATCTTTGTCATACTTAAATTAACAACAGTATACACATTTACGTCATATACCTCTATAGAACATGAAATAGAAATGCTGCCAACCACTTTTCCTGGAACCGATGGATCTAAAAGGTTGATGATCTCAGTGTCAGAATCAGAATCCTGCATTGCCAAGTCATCGGCATCAAAGTTTAGCAAATGGATAATGCTTAAGGGTGTGTTCATGGGTTTGATCTAGAATGAGAAGGGAAGTAAGAGAGGTTTATAGGGTTTTAACCCTCACCCCTATCCAAAAGTTTTGTTGTTTCAAAGGGAAAGCCGTTTAAAGGGTATTATTAATCCCTCAACCCCCACCCATCCTAAAACAAATACCCTGATTTTATAATTTCCCCCAAATCTTTTTTCCTTGGGGAATAAGATAAAACTATCTAAACCCTCCCATTACACTTCTTTTCCCCTTGATGCCTTTTCCTCCCTTTTCAGCATAACTTGTGCGTATACCCTAAAGAGCACATAAAGTAGCTGGTAAATGAATAGATCCAACTACACACAATTAATATGTGTGTGTGTGTGTGTGTGTGTGTATGAAATAAATAAAGTTTCCTCACTTGGGTCAGAAATTCAAGCAGATCAATCTCACAGTATCCAACAAGAGTATTGCTGGACAACTTATTGGTCTGCATGAGAAAACAAAAACATTAGAGTTAGATACAGTATTTAAACTGAATTGCCTTCTAGCACATAGAGATTGACAAACACTTCTTCTCTTGAAATGAAGCAGAAAGACATCCCAGAGGCCAGATGTAACGCATAATTAAATAAAGAAAACTAAAACGGTTCTTATAGCATACCTCGTAAACTGAGATTCTTGCAACATGTGGTCCATTCTGTTCCAAAAGAAGTTTCTTTTCCTGGGAAAGAGAATATCAGTCTCAGAGAACAGACACTGCCCTATAGTAAAAGGAATTGAGTAAACTAATATCACAGCAAACTAAACTCAAGTTCCTATAGTAGAAGGAATGATGAATGAAAGCAGAGCATGTCCACCTTTTTTGTGGTCACCCATAATGCCTGAACTTTTAAAGCATGGTTGTAGATACTTACATAAGTAGCATTAATCTCCAACACAGTAACGTAAGTTCCTAAAGTACTTCTTAGTTATATGAGGCGCATAAACATGAAAGCACATATACACAGCATGGTAGCACTACCTCAAAAGGAAATTAAAAAGAAGAATAACAGTTGAAGAGTACTCACAGAATTCCAAACAGGCTTGTCTGTACTGCACCATCATGGAAAAAACACAGAATGAATACATAAACTAACTACATTTTTTTTAATTCCTAAAACAAATGCAGAAAGTAGAAAGAACATCTTCTTCAAAGAGTTACGATAGTGAAAAGAAGATGAATATTAGTTGATTACTTGTCGGAGGTCTTAGTACGGAATGTCTGTTCTCCGAGTGAATTACGCGGAGTAAGGTAAAGAGGGCGATTCCGGCGAAGTTGTCGGCGGAGATGAGTTTCTGTGAGGAGGAAGATCCTTTGCCGTTGCCGTTGCCGTTAGCGTTACCGTTAGAGTTAGCGGTGCGGTGGCGAATATAGTGGCCGATGTGAAGACGCTGCTTGAAGCGAGCTCGACGGGAGGCTTTCTTTTCCGTTACGGAAGAAGACGACAGTTTGGAGTCTCCGTGACCCATTCTGGCGTTTCAGAATTCAGAGCTTTGGAAACTGAGAAATGAAATGATGATTTACTACTAATTATGATTAAATGGGAATTGGAACACAAAATCACGCGTTAACTTTATTATTAATGGAGCTACTGTTATTACTTTATGTTAATTAGAGTGAGTAGGAAATAGTAATCAACTAATCCATTGACGTGGTTTGATGCTGATGCGAGCGGCTGACGAGAAACAAAAGAGGGTGATGAATAATTGAATATTCAATTCAAAATTCATTACTTTTTGTGCCTAATCTTTTTTTCCCAGTTTCCATCAACACGCACAAAATGATTCCTTTCAGTTTTTTGTTGTTTTCGCCCCACCAATACACACTCGCTTTTTATTCCCAACAAATTCAGTTATCAACATTTTCCTAATTTTAAGGGAAAAGTCCATTTCATCCTTTGAATGTGAAGTATTCTATATAATTTTATTTATATTAGTAAATTGTTCAGCAATGCAATTAACTTTAAAAATCGAACTGACGTTCGTTGTTGTTGTTAATTTGTTATGATGTGTGAGAAAAAAAACAATTAGATAAATCAACTCCCACTAGATATATTGCATGAAGTCAAATTAAATATAGGATGCTATAATTTTATTTATTTACTTATTTATAAGATAAAATAAAAAAAAATAAAAAGTTGAGGATATATTCTAACTCCAGACTAGAGCAACCTTTTCCTTTATCATAATTTTTTTTAATTAAGAAAAACGAAGAGAATAATGCACCTATATTTAAAAATCCTCTATTTGATATTATTAAATGAACCTGCTTTAAGAAAATAAATAAATTACTTTGATACGGTTCTTTCACTTTGACTATAATATATAAATTTATTTTGTTTATTGATAAAAGATTAAATTACAATTGAATGAAATAACCATCTTTTTTTAATTTTTATTTTTGTCTATAGTTTAGTATAGGAATCTCCTTTATACATACTAATAAAAAGATATATACTAATAGTATAAGCATGACAAAGAAAAAGAGACCAACACTCAAAATTCCAATCATAATTATATGAGTTGTAAAAAAAAAATTTTGTGTACAGTTGTAACATATATTTATTATAACTTCAAAGGTTTTTTATTTTTGTTAAAACTTAAAATACTTGTTTACTGTTCTAAAATTTCAGTTTTTTTTTTTTCGGTAACTGCCAAAAATGAAAGAAAGAAAGAAAGAAAGAAAGAAAGAAAAACTAAGGTCTTTGACTTATAAAAAGTAGTAGTATTAATGTCAGGTGTAATTTTTAAAACTAAATTGTAGCTTTCTAATAAGCTATTTAGGAACTTATAGAGAAGTTAAAAAAAAATGACTACTTTCATAATATTACTACTTTTTTACTATATTTTTATAAAATAAGCACTTTTAGGAATAAAAATTCAAATATAAAATAATTTATTTATAAGTTATTTTTAATATAATTATTTATTGTTTAAACTATTTTTTCAAACAAAATTAATTAAATTATTTATCCAAATTAGACTAAGAAACAGTAACAAAATACAACTGCATTTCAGTTTAATATTCATAAACATTTTTCTTTTTATAGTTCTTGACTTTTTAGTAAAAAGTTCAGCTTCGTATTTTATTTTATTTGTTAACAAAATTTGTATTAACTATTGGCTAATTCTGTAGTGTCTATTATTTGATGTTTAATTTTTGTTAAAATTATTTTTTTATAGAAAAATTCAAATATTTAAAATTTATTAATTTTTAAACTTAAAAAAAATGTTTGTTATGTTTCATACCAATGTATAATGTATGATAAGCCCAATAATAACATAGTCGACCATACAACTAGCCCATTAATACAACATGACACGATAACCAAAAACTAACAATAGAAAAAAAAAATGCTCCGTACCTTCTTAAAGTCTGAACAAATATAAATTTCGAAACTCATGTTAAATATACTTTAAAATGATGTAAGTTAATTATTTAAAATTTAATTTTAAAAAAATATTTGATATTTAGATAAAATACGCAAAGAAATTTATTTCATATGCTAAAAGTGCATAATAAAATATATCATGTAATAATACATTAGAAAGGATTATTTATCTTCTAGTTTTCAAAAGGTATCAAAGCAATTAACAATTAAAAATTTTTACAGAAATATACTACCTTAAATAGTTAAAAAATAAAAAATTAAGTTTTTATATATTTATTATATATTTATTAAGAGAATTTAAAAAGTTTACTCTTAATAATAATATTAATATGTGTCCCAACTCCTAAGACACATTTAGCTAAAGGCTTTCAAATAAAGCTTGCTTGAGTTTTTTATACTAATAAGATTCTGGAGTTAAGTCCTATCTTGGTTATGAAATTGAAAAATTGTATTGATTTAGTCATTAATTTTTTAATTATTATAATTTAATTTTTTAAATTTAAAAAATATATTAATATTATTTTTTGTGTATTTTGTGTTATCGAAATTCAATGTTGTTAGTGACGTAATTCAAAGTCTTGTCACGCTGGACATATTAAAATAATATCGTACACATTTTGACGTTAAAGAATGCATTAAACGACATCGTTTGAGGTTATGACAAGAAATTTGGTTATGACAAAATTATTCAAATCCTCAAATGACATATTTAATGCTTTTTTTATCGCCAAAACGCATATGACGTCAATCATTTTAATATATCCAGCATCGCAAGGCTTGAGTCACATCACTAATGGCGTTGATACACTTTTTTTAATATGGAGGGATCAAATTGTAGCAATTAAAAAGTCAGAAACTAACTCAGTGCAACTTAACAATCTCAAAGACTAAAGTGGGGCTTAACTCAAGATTCTGAAGAGACTATTTAAACTTCCAAAGTTTGTTTTAATGTAGTTTAGCCATGATAAAATTATGATTGAACTGTATTACTAGTAAATGGTTAAAGTCGTCTTTGAAAGATCATTTGTTCTCTAAATTAGTTTCCGAATTTTTTTTTAATCAAATTCATCCTTCCGTCACTTTCGTTGTTGATCGTGTCAAAATTTCTTAATGTGGCATACCACAACACACACTTAGGAATCTTAATTGACTATTAATATAATAAATTTATGAAAGGGTTAAGTACTTTTTTCGTCTCTAAGAACTTGGGTCAAAATCAAAATCGTCCACAACTTTTTTTTGTTATTAAAATCATTCTCAACATTACAAAACGTTATAAAATCATGCTTTTGTCCATAAACAATATTTTTTGACGATTTTGCCCTTAAAAAACGCTTCTCCTCACCACTAATCCCCAACCCCCTTCTTCATCATCACCGAGCCTCTTTCTCTCTCTCTCTCTTTCTCTCAGACTTCTACTCTCTCTCATCACTAACCCTCATTCATCATCATCAACAAAGTTCTTTCTCTCTCTCTTTATTTCAAATTCTTACTTTTTCTCACCACTAACTCCACTCATCTTCTCATCACCATTACTATCACCGTCATCATTATCACAAAAAAAAATTGAATCACACACAAATAAAAAAAAATCACAAAGTAAAGAGACTTCATCCAGTAGAAGCTTCTTCAAGAGTTTGAACATTGTTGCTATCGGAGGAGGAGCCGCAACAAATGGTGGCGGCGCTACGAACGACGCGGTGGATGAGGGAGACGTCAACGACGAAGCCGATCCAATTTTCAATTTTCTTCCCTTGCTTTCTTTCTCTGTTTTTGTTCTTCCTTTTTTTCTTTTTTCTTTTTCTAATTTTTGAAAAACATATACATAAGTTCTTTCTTTTTAACTTTTTTAATTTATGTTGTTGCTAATTTTGTGATTGTTACTATTATTGGATTGTTGATTTATTTTATAATTGTTGTTGTTGCTGGATTGTTAATTTATTTTGTTGGATTGTTATTCTCTTTTTCTGTTCTTCGTTCTTCCTTTTTTCTTTTTTCTTTTTTAATTTTTGAAGAACATATACATGAGTTCTTCTTTTTTAACTTTTTTAATTTATGTTGTTGCTAATTTTGTGATTGTTGCTGTTGCTATATTATTGATTTATTTTGCTGTTGCTGTTGTTGGATTGTTATTTATTTTGTGGTTAGGGATTAAGGGAGATTAAGAGTTTGGGAGAGAGAGAGAGAAAGAGGTTCCGTGATGAAGAAGAAGGGGGTTGGGGCTAGTGATGAGGAAAAGAGTTTTTTTAAAGACAAAATCGTCAAAAAAATATTGTTGATTGACAAAAGGATGATTTTATAACGTTTTGTAATGTTGAAGATGATTTTAATAATAAAAAAAGGTTAGAGATGATTTTGATTTTGATCCAAGATTTTAGGACGAAAAAAATATTTAACCCATTTATGAAATTATATCAAATCAAAACCTAATTAAAGGAATAACTTGAGACATTGAAACTTCTCAATTTAAGGTTGATTTAATCTAATTTTATAAATTAATTATGTTAATAATTAATTAAGACTACTAGATATATATTATGATGTTATTTAACGTATTATATTAATAAATTCTAATACTATTAACAATAAAAATAATAGAAAAATTAACATAACTAATTTAAAATTTTTAAAAAATAAATTTAATTAAAAAAATATTCAGAGATCAATTTAAAAGATGAATAATTTTTTAAAAGTTAATTTGATAATTTAGTCATATTAATACATGCAATACCTTTTTTTTCCTCCAAAAGAAATTGCCTACTCATCAGTTATCACATAGCATACAATCACTTGCTAGCAAGATCGTTGTATCCTAACATATAACAATCCCCCATGATACATAGATATAGAATATGATTGGAATTGGTACATAAATTTTAAAATCTTATAAATACGTATATATAATATAATATAATATAATATAAAATATATTTTAGATAAATTATAAGAATATATATTAAGAATAAAGTTAGACACGTTGACAAGTAATGATATTTAAGTGTATCTAAACATATTCAAAAAAGAACTTCTTTATTTTTTATTAAAATATAGTTAGACGCAAATAATATATATATCGAACAAATTTTGATGAATATCGTATCTAAAATGTATCTAAGACGCAAATATAATAACTCAGTAAAATGTATGTACTTCGTAGACAATTCTTAATCACTAATGTTAATCCAAATCCTAATCTAATCCTAACAACCACTAACTCATCATACTGTAATCTAGCTACCTTTATTTTATTTTATTTTTCCCATGATAGCTACATACATTCATCCTTTCCTTTATGTTCTTTTATCTCCATCTCAACTCATATATTATTATATATGAAATGTCAACCCAATAATATTAACCAATAAAATGCTATTAAAATATGTTTATAGTAGTTGCAACATCTACATGCATTCTTTTCAGTAGATGATGATTTGAATAAGTAATTGAATTATAATTTTGTGAGTTATGTATGTGGTCATTCCTTACATCACCCACTACAAATTAAAAACTCCCAACCACATTATTATTATTGTGCTTAAATCAAGACACACATTATTTGTCCTCAAAGCAAGTTTTCAATATGCAATAAATCTTGACAAGGCCAAAGACAAATAATTTGTTGATATTATGAACTTTTCACCTTTACAATATTTTAATCCATTTCTTTTTCTGATGTGGTCCTGAATTGGGTAGGTTAGTGTTCTCTACAACTTTCATGGCACAAAGCACAATGCAGCTTTTCTCTACTATATGTTGGGGGGTTGGGAAATTCA
>NC_029781.3:6061044-6069179 GCF_000817695.3 Arachis duranensis | reverse complement strand
CATACACAGATTAAAGCGAAAATCGAACTTGACACTTGCTTAAGTGACCAATATATAAATATTATCACTCGACCAACTTAATTTGATATTTTAAATATTATCCAATCGAATAATTATTTATTATATTTATATATAAATATCATCTAGGCTTATTATTTAAAAAAAAATTATATATGGGAAATAATAATATAATTTAACTATTTTATATTTGATAGGCTTTTTCCTTTCCGTTTTGTGTGGGACTGTGGGGTTGACTTAGTTTGAACTTTTGTGTTGACTTTTGATGGTTGCATGGACGGATTAGTGTAATTAACTTCACTCAAAAGCTACATATGTATTGGCCTCAGAATCACTCTCATTACTAGTTGCACTTTTTGGGTTTGGCATGGCAATATATATTTAAAAACCAATCATCATATCTAAGCAAGCCAGCAAATTAAAGGGACAAGAGGGTTGGGATATATCAAATACCTACTTCCATCCATTTTCGTACATGAATTTTGTTATAAATTAAACAACCAATTTAAAAGCTTTATGAACAAGTTGAAAAAATAAAGTTTCAAAAATGAAAATAAAAATAGGCCCATTGGAAAAGGGTTATATTCATGAATACTTTGGCAGTGATTATAGATTCCAATTTGATTTGGCATTTTCAAAATTTGCAAGTCCAAACAAGGTCCAAGGGAACATATTATTTCCTTTTGAGAGAAGAAAAACCTTCATTCAAGAAAACAGTTGAGCGGCAGCCGACACATATAAATCGCAGAAAATACATAAGATCTAACATTAGAAAAAAAAAAAAGGGTAAAAAACCATAATAAGTCAACTGACTCTAAAAATTACGTAAATAAGCCAAAGCAAAAATTGTTTCAGCAATAAGCCAGATCGGATTTTTATATAATTCGAACCAGGTTAGTTCGAACTGTAATTGTGAGTAAATCGAACTAGGAGAGTTCGAATTAGTTGTTTTGGGTTGGTAATAAATCGAACCAGCTTGGTTCGAATTAAGAATGCATGTAATTCGAACTAAGTTGGTTCGAATTATAGAGAGAGACGCTTCGTGTGTAATTCAAACCGGGCTGGTTCGAATTACACAAATCATAGTTCGAACCAGACCTGTTCGAATTAGTTTGAGACTGAGCTGTATATATATGGTTCCAAACGTGAGTTAGTCTCATTAGAGGGAGTAAGATGGCTAGTGAGGAGAGTTTTGTGGTTTTGGTGCATCACAGAGGATCTGTTAATAGAAAAACTCGTTCCGGAGTAAAGTTCACAGATAAGAATCCTCTATGTATTATCGTAACTTCTACGACGAGTTATGATGACCTTGTTAGCGCTGTACTAATGAAGCTCGGTCTGGAAGGTGTGAAGCGGGTAAAGAAGTTTTTCTATCGCATTCCAGTCACGGTGCTACAGAATACCGTGAAGTATGATTGCTTCACGATTAATAATGATGTCGACTTGCAAGTAATGTTTCTTTGTCGGCGGCAGTTTTCGGAGGTGAGGACACCAGAGTTGTTGGCACGGCTGGTTGATGTGGTATCCAGCTCCGGCGGTTCGAACTGGAATACGAACACTATAGCGAATGCAGCAGGTTCTAGTACCCGGCCTGCCGTTGCTTCCTCCTCCGTCCCTGTGTACAAACCAGTGGTCCAACCTGTCGCCTCCCCGTCTTTTGCTGTTGACCTCAATGGCACCGAAGGCGACGAGGTAGTGGAAAGGGAAAATTTGCCGAACGCTTTAGTGGGAGTTGCACCTGTTGGCGTTGGAGACGGTTTTTTGGGTGATGAAGAGGAGGATGACGTCGAGCCGGATATGATTGACGATGACAGCGCTGATGATATTGGAGCGAATGGGCCTTCATTGGCGGTAGGTGGTTCTAGCTCTGGCACACAGCAGTATCCACCACATTTTTCCTCGTTGGACTTGGACGCCATGAGACATGAGGGGGTTTTAGGGCACGCTGTTGGATTCGGAGCTAGAGATGCGGAAGGGACTGCTGGTCTGACAGAGTTTCAGGTTGGTCAGCAATTCCAGGATAAAGACGAGGCCCTTTTAAGTGTGAAGACTTACAGCATCCAGCGAGGGGTACAGTACAAGGTGGTGGAGTCCGATCCCCGCCGGTATGTGGGCAAGTGTTCCGAGTTTGGGAATGGGTGCACATGGTTGATTCGACTGAGTCTCCGGAAGCGCAAGGGCATATGGGAGGTCAAACGGTACAATGAACCTCACACTTGCCTGGCCACATCCATCTCGAGTGACCACAGGAGTTTGGATTATCATGTGATTTCGGCGTTCATTATGCCAATGGTTAGGGCTGATGCATCCGTGAGCATAAAGGTGCTCCTGAACGCCACGGCAGCGCACTTTGGTTTTAGGCCGACTTACCGGAGGGTTTGGATGGCGAAGCAGAAATCTATTGCCCTCATCTACGGTGACTGGGATGAGTCCTGCAACGACCTGCCTAGGTGGGTGTTGGGTGTCCAGCTGACGATGCCTGGTAGTGTTGCGGTCCTTAAGACGAGCCCGGTTCGAGTTGGAGGACAGGTGGACGAGTCTCAAGCGTACTTCCACAGACTTTTCTGGACTTTCCCGCCGTGCATCGAGGATTGCAAGCCGTTAGTCAACATTGACGGCACACATCTTTATGGGAAGTATGGGGGAACGTTGCTGATCGCGATTGCACAGGACGGGAACTCCAACATTCTACCTGTCGCATTCACACTAGTAGAGGGTGAGAATGCGGAGTCCTGGACATTCTTTCTCTCGCACCTTCGACAGCACGTGACCCCGCAGCCCGGTCTGCTGGTTATATCGGACAGGCACAACGGCATCAAGGCTGCGCTTGAGGCCCCTGACGGCAGTTGGTTACCGCCATCTGCGTACCGTGCATTCTGCATACGACACGTAGCGGCTAATTTTGCCCTTACCTTCAAGGGCAAAGACGCTAGGAGGCTCCTAGTGAACGCGGCGTATGCGAAGACCGAGGTTGAATTTGATTACTGGTTTGATATTCTACGATCTGAAGATCCGGCGATGTGTGAGTAGGCGAACCAGATTGATTACTCGTTGTGGACTCAGCATCGTGATGAGGGGCAGAGATTCGGTCACATGACGACGAACATCTCCGAGTGTGTGAACTCTATCCTCAAGGGGGTCAGAAATCTCCCTGTAGCATCCCTGGTAAAGGCAACATATGGTAGGCTTGCGGAACTCTTTGTTCGCAAGGGGAGAGAGGCTGAGGCCCAGATGGGAACAGGACAACAATTCAGTCAGCATTTGGTGAAGTGTATTGAGGCCAACTTGAAGACGGCCAGGTGCTTCACGGTGATGCTGTATGACCGGG
The DNA here is from genome assembly GCF_000817695.3 of Arachis duranensis. NCBI lineage: Eukaryota > Viridiplantae > Streptophyta > Magnoliopsida > Fabales > Fabaceae > Arachis > Arachis duranensis. The sequence goes on along the minus strand of NC_029781.3, from coordinate 6,065,833 downwards.
ATAACTCCGAGTTCACTGTAGCAGAGACCACTCCGACTGGTTCTTTCTCCTTGGGTACTTACAGAGTATCACTTGCCTCTTGGACATGTGACTGCGGGTACTTCCAGGCTCTTCATTTCCCGTGTCAGCACGCCCTTGCATGCTGTGCCTACTCACGAGTCACCTGGACCTTTTACGTTCACAGCGTCTATCAGATTAGCTCGGTGTTCAGTGTGTATCGGATGAGATTCACACCTCCGATCCCGGAGGGCTTCTGGCCACCTTACGACGGGCCCACGGTGATTCCAGACCCTGACAAGAGGCGTGCGAGAGAGGGTCGTCCTAGATCCACTAGAATACGGACGAATATGGACGAGGCAGATCCGAGTCGGCCAAAGAGGTGCGGCCTATGTCGCCAACCCGGACACACACGACGTAGTTGCCCACAGGTTGGAGGATCGTCTCAGACAGGCCGCCATTAGTGCGCATGTTGTTAGTGTTAGTATTATTTACATTTAAGTTTTCCTGTTAGATGCAATGTTTGAGCATGTATGTAACTAGTTGATCTTTATACATTGTACTTTGATTGTTGCGAGTAGTAATGAATATGTCTTCTTTCATTATGAGTACTGCTACATGTTCCGTATATGCAAAATTTAATAAGTAAAAATAAACACTAAACTGTTTCATGATTCATTGATTCTAAATAGTCAATGTCCGACAACACAAATAACAAAAAACATAGGTGAACAGACTATAACATAACAAGAAAAGTACATATCACTATCATACATGGTTGAACTTTAGGGAACAAAATACATGAAACGTGAATCATCTAAACAGATGCGAGCCAGTACCACAGCGACGGGCTACCCGTGCCCTCTGACCTCGGCGGATAAACGACTCCTCATCCTCGATGTCATCCCCATCCTCCTGTGGGGCAGGCTGTGCTGGTGGCGCAACATGCAGGGGTGCCGCCGAAAGCCCTGCGACAGACTCTGAAGCAGCGGTGAAGGTGGATGGAGGAGTACCCCCGAGACAGAACTGGTGACCAGCGGATGAGGATGGAGGCTCATTCAGATCAACATCTAACGGGGCCTGCGTGCCTGAGGTCTGACCACCACTGCGGGGAGTCACGTCCCCCTGCATGATGGCGGTGATCTCCTCTAGGAAGCGTGGACTCCCGAAGTCCCCAACAAGCGTGTCTGACCCAATAAAGTTTGACCACTGTGATCCCGAGATGCGCCAAGGTGTACCCCCCTGCTCAGGCTGGTCATCGGCTGGCACACCAACGAAGTAATCTCCAAGAGGGCCTGATCCAAGTACAGCGTCACCTGTGTCAGCCCCGTCACCCATCCCTGTACCATACCACTCACCTGCATGACCCTCACCGTGTGTGCTAGTACCAGCAGCTGCAGCAGCCCCTGAACCAACCCCGCCAACGTGCCCATGTTGATCGTCGTTATCGTCCCCATGGTCAGCACGCCCCCTCGCCCTACCTCCCTGGCCTCGTCGTCCGCCTCTAGCGGGACCGGCGTCGTAATCATTGTGCACAGCATGATCAGGCCACCTCCACTCACGCTGGCTCCGCCGTGTCCCCACACCCATCCTCCTCTCGGCCCTACGCCTGTCCGGCACGTCCTCAGGATGATCCATGTCAGGTACTCGCCCCGGACCCCGCTGTGAGGCCTCAACTGGAATCGGAACTGCTCTAGGATCCCCCAACTGCGTCTCCGGAGACAAGAACCTCTTCCCATGCTGACTCCACCAATCAAGGAACGCATGCGACGGTCCGGGGTCGGCAACAACGTCGAACCTCAGCACACAGTCATGACGAGAGTCCCAAAGGAGATGCCACTTCTGCAAAGTAGACGGGAACCATCGATCGCCGCCTCTCCCGTCCTTGGACATCAGAAAGTCAATGTTCAGGGCGGGATGTGGAGGGGGCTGTACCCCTCCAAACTGCGGAAGAACACGATCTATCTGATGCCACTCTATGACAGCAAAGTAGATCAGCGCGGTCACAGAGCGCCACAACGCCATATGCCGAGGCTCCAAAACCTCTGGATGCACAACCTGAAGTACGTCTGGGCTACTGTACGGCATCCATATAAACTGCAAAAGGAACTCACCCTTGTCAGGGCAACTGTAGGACACAACTAGAAAAGCTTGATTATAAAAGGACACTTGTTAACTAGCATACTCACCTCCCTGTCCTGTAACCGGTCTATCCTGAGCCTCCACATCTGCACTCTAGGACCCTTCTCGCTCCCAGAAGGGTTGTAACCTGACCATCTGCACCATACACATGTGTTACATCTACTGAAATATGTGTTCAGATTATGCAATAGAATATTAATGAATACGCAGTTATGTATGTCAAATTGAAATAGATAAGGCCTAGTATAGTACCTCGAGGCCAACGGCCAGCTCAACTCCTCATATCCTGCAGGCCTAAATCGAGGAAAGCGCCAAAAGATCCAAGACTGAAGTAGCTGAAGCGGGCCCGCTAACTTGACGACATGTCTGTTCGCCACTCGGCACATGCACCGGTACAACCAAGCCAGTGCGGCAGAACCCCAGCTATAGGTACCCAGCTCCTCCAGCCTCGCTACGTACGGAAGCCATCTGGTGTGAATCCGGTTCCCTGACTTGTCCGCAAACAGCTGCGTGTCCAACAACATCATGATGTACGCACGGGCATATCGGCGCACAGTGTCATCATCTGCATCCTCAGGGCACTCACCGAAAGTCTCCTGAAACCAGCTGCAGTTCACTGCGTACTTCTGAACCTGACTGGGAGGAGGTATAACTCCGAGCAACTCCTGGAACCAGACCCAGGCTGGATGGCCACCCTCGATGTATATATGGAACTCTGACAAGCACCCGCTCACGTAACGGCCGTCCACTGGCAAACCCAGCTGGTATGCCACGTCCTGGAGTGTGATCGTGCACTCTCCGAACGGCATATGGAAGGTGTGCGTCTCGGGACGCCATCGCTCCACGAATGCACTGACAAGGGCCTCGTCTAGCCGGAACCATCGGTCGTTCAGCCTTGCAAGATGGTATAGACCTGCCATCTGCAAGTACGGAACGTATCTGTCATCAAGTCGCATGCCCTGCTGCCGCCGCATGCTCCTAATGCATCGCTGGGGCTGCGCACAAAATGAACTGCATAGTTAGAACCAGCATAAAAACCAACCACAACCGTAAGCAGCACGATAAATCATCAACAAACCATTCTGCTAAATAAAACCACATACCCTAAACCACTAACATAAACCGCTTGCATAAACCACTCGCAAAAACCGCTAACATAAACCACCAACAGAAACCACTAACATAAACCACTAACATAAACCACTACCCTAAACCACAAACCTAAACCACTAGCATAAACCACTAACTTAAACCACCAACATAAACCACCAATATAAACCACCAACAGAAACCACTAACTTAAACCACTAACATAAACCACTAACATAAACCACTACCCTAAACCACAAACCTAAACCACTAGCATAAACCACTAACTTAAACCGCTAACTTAAACCGCTAACATAAACCGCTAACATAAACCACTAACATAAACCACCATCTAACCCACATGCAAAACCACTAAGGCACAAATACCGCTAGAATCAAAAATAGTTCCGTACTAACCTCCTCGTTGATGACTCCGGCTATATGAGCGACTCCGTCCAAGCGATATAACCGTGCCGGATCGTCCCCCATGAGCAGAGTATTCCGTTCAGGTCTTCCTCAGAGAGAATCTGGGTTATTTGCTCTGAGATTTTGTGGGGTAGGGGAGGAATAATAGTTCGAATGAGGGTGATTCGAACTCCTTATATAGCCGAATCACCCCTAATTCAAACCACCTTGGTTCGAATTATGAAGGAGCACGCCAAGGGTAATTCGAACCAGGTTGGTTCGAATTACATGCTTCGATTTCGATTGAATAATTCGAGCTAGACCAGTTCGAATTACGTGCATCATGAGTTCGAACCACCTTGGTTCGAATTACGTTCAAACTTCCTCTCCCCTAATTCGAACCACCCTGGTTCGATTTACTAAGGTTTGTAGTTCGAACCATATTGGTTCGAATTACATAAAGATAATGTTTGGCTTATTGCTGAAACGATTTTCGGTTTGGCGTATTTAGGTTACACACTTCTTGCCTTGGCTTATTATGGTTTTTTACCCAAAAAAAATGAATAAGTTTATGTTAAATTATAATTTGAGAGAAGACACAAAATTCAATTACAACGAATCTTATAAAACAGAGAAATAGAGATAGATTATAATTTTTATTATTTCTAAAATTACACAGAAAAATAAAGTTAATAGTCAAATTTGTTTTTGAAAGGTTATTCATTCTTTAAATTAGTCCTCAAAAAATTTTGTTAGTCTTATTAGTCCTTAAAAGATAAAACGTAAGTTACATTTGTCCTTCCGTTAGTTAGATGATGACGATATGATGATATGGTAGGTTAATGCCACATGTCACAATATGATTGGTTAACGTATCATCAGGTAAGTGACGCCTAACCTGCTATGTGTCACTTGATGTGTAAAAAAGTTATTTATAATCAAAATAGTCCCTAAAAATTTAGACGTAAGTCATTTTTATTTTTAAAATTTTAAAAATTAATCAAATTAGTTCTTATATAATTTTTTTTATTTTTTTCATAATATTAAATTTGAATTATTTTTGATAGTACTAATTTTAATATTATTTTTAGACCTTAATAAACAAAATTCTCTTTACATAAAATAATAAAAATAATTAAATTATTATTAAATTAAT
>NC_029781.3:6046658-6060501 GCF_000817695.3 Arachis duranensis | reverse complement strand
AAGGTAAAATTTTAAAATACAAAAACAAAATAACTTTATAATAATTTAATTATTTTTATAATTTTATGTAAATAAATTTTTATTTATTAAGGTCTAAAAAATAAAATTAAAATTAGTACTATAAAAAAATACTTCAAATTTAATATTATAAAAAAATAAAAAAATTTTATATAAAGACTAATTTGATTAATTTTTAAAATTTTAGAGATGAAAATGACCTACATCTAGACTTTCAGTAACTATTTTAATTATAAATAATTTTTTTACACGTCAAGTGACAGTGGCATGCTAGATGTCATTGACCTGACACGTCAAATAATCATCTTGTGACACGTGACATTAACCTACTACGTCATCATGTCACGTGGTATTTAACGTGACACATTAATCGTTATCATCTAACTAACAGAAATACCAATTTAATTTATGTTTTATTTTTCAAAGACTAATATGACTAAAATATTTTTTTAAAGACTAATTTAAAAAATAAATAATATTTTAGAGACAAATTTGACTATTAATATTCTTTCTTCTTTTTTGAATAGATCCGAAAAATTTTTGAATCTGAAAATATTTCGAGACATATATATAATTGATTGATATGAGAGCCACAAAGTATAATAATTACGTGTTTGAGGAAATGGGTTTATTTTTTGTTGTTTGAAAACCACATGCACCTATAACACAATTCTGAAGTCTCAAGTCGCATGTGACATACATGCTAAGAAAAGAAGCAAGCACGAGTGAGATGATTATAGGAGCCTCATCAGTGCTTACTATCTGATTAAGCAATGAAATTGTTTATTATTTACCCGAAGCAATGGATATAGCAAGGGCAGCATGCCTACACACATAGGACAACAACCCTAGCTTATTATTAATTTATTATTATTATTATTATTATTATTATTATTATTATTATTATTATTATTATGTTTTTCTTTTCGAAATATTTTTTCTAGTATATGATGTTAAGTCTTAATTTTTCTCTTTTCATCAGAAGAAAAATAAAACATTCTATGCACCATTTCATTAGGTCGTATTTTTTATCTTATTGTTAGAAACAAGAGAGTAAACTGGAGAAAGAATTTGTGTATTATTAAGTGTATTCAAGTTATTTATTTAAGTTGTGTGGAATAATACAATGTTAAAGGATATTTATAGGTACTAAAAGAATCATAATAATAAAGATATAATCTCTTATAATAAATATTCAGATATACTAAATAATACCAATTGATACTAATTAATGCTAATTATATTCTAATACTTATAAATCGAGTAATGGTTGTTTATAATAAATATTAATTCAAGTTCTCATAATTCTTTAACTTATTATTTATTTTATTGGTAAAAAGAAAATAATTGGTTTCCTAACTTAAAACGTTAATTCATTTTCGTTACTTTGTAAGTATATATAAATTTTTCCCTAAGGTTTTTTATTTGCGAATAATAAAAATTGAATTTTTAAATTTTTTAATCATAAAAGTACTTATTTTATAAATTTAAACCAATAGCAGAATAAAGTATATACATGATTTTATAATTATACTAGCATGAATAAAACACTCCAATTAAATTTATGACCGTTTTAGCGGTTTAATTTCTCCTTACCTTCTTTTTATTATTAAGCTTGAAATAACGTTTATGCGCATACTGAGTGAGTGAGTGCTTTAATAATTTTGATCTTGAAACAAAGTAGAAATTCGACAAAAACAAAGATTCCATCATTTCATTCTGTGTATCTAATATTAATATATTATAGTAGCATGAATAATGGTGTCAAATCACGTCAAATATAAAATAAATATATAGTTATTATTAATAAGCTTCAGCATTTCATTATAATTAAACGTCCGTTTGTATATATGTATTATTTGATATATTAGACGTGATGACAAGGATAATCATATCAAAACCCATTTCTTGGACTCTTGTAATAATCGAATATATATCCTAATATCCATTATTGTTCACGGATTTTACATCATATAGGTTATTATTATTATTATTTTTATTATTTGTGATTAATTACTAAATTACAATGTCCCTTTATATATAATATGGCATATGTGATATATAATATAGTGGTGGTGGTGGTGTTTGAGAGCATGCGAATGCTTGCATCACACATGACTTGATGCTTCCCTAAGCAGTCACCCATTTATGATTATAAGTGAAAAAAGAAAATGTATGTGTTCCTTAACATTGTTACACAAGACAACTACTACTTACAACAGCTACCAAATAGCATCAAAAGCTATAAAACCATAATGGGATTATTACCCAACGCTCGGTTGCAACCTTCCTCTTACACACTGCTCTTTGGGCTCCACACCTTCTTAGCTTCCTATATCATCCTCACTTAAACCTCTCATAATTCTCTTAACAATCTCTGCACGTGACATTTTCTACTTTTTATTTTTAATATTAGATTAATAATAGTATTTTTTTAAATTATGAATTGCTGTGGTGTTTTTTTCTAAAATATAAAACGATTTAATTTAGAAAGTAAAAATTAAATTATTCAATTTTTGTGTGTGCCTCTCACGGTTTTAACAAATAACTAAAATTATAATGTTTATATATCACTCGTCTCATTTCTATGAAAAAAAAAATTGCCAATATTTTCCAACTTTTAACTCAAACAAAATCTTTATATATAAATGAAGTCGGAGTTCATTCTGATTATGATAGTTATATAATTTTGACAATATTTAAAAAATATTAGTAAAATTAAAGTACATCTTTTACATTTTTACATTTGTTATTTTTTTTAATTTAAAAATATTTTTAAGTATTATATTATCCTACTAAAACCACCCACATAATTAACATTTAACACACAGACCAATTCGGTTCCGTTTAAATGATCTCAAATTCAAATTTTGAAAATGTGAAAAAAAAAAGGTTCATATTACTATGTAATATAGTCTATATTATTAGAAAATATTAGAATACTAGAAGCTTAAATATTTATGATATAATTAGTTGTTAGTAATTTAACATAATAATAAGAAAAAATATAGGGTATCAATATACTATCTGTTAATTTATTGTCAATAATAATTAATTATTATATTTTAAATATATGTATAAAGAGATATATCTAAGAAATACATATATAAAGATACTTTTATTAGACACAATCATAAAAAGATATTTTTATTAGACACATTCACAAAAATACTTCTATTAAACATAGTTATAAATAAAAATTGATAAAAGTTGACAAAAATACTATTAATAACATAACAAAATTGTAATGATAATAGTTCGTAGATATCTCCATACATATCTTATATCTTGTTTCATTTATACACCATTTCAAATACACAAACCTCTTCTCTAATGTTTAAAATCACTTTTACCTTTCTAACATATATATTAAGCAAACACACAAAATAAAATAAAAAATTGACCCTTCACTAAAGATTAAAGATTATATATGATATGATGATAATAAATAAGTGTGCAGTTGATTTTACGTAAAGTTGATAATAATTTAGTCAAATCAGTCAAATCATCTAACGTGAACAAAATGGTATTATCCACGTGTGTTTATACAGAGAAAAGAGCACAGAAAAATTTGTGGTAAAATGATAAATGGAATCTTTGAAAGCATAACGTCATAGTACATATTGTTTGGTCATGAATTTCACATAGTGCCCCACTTCCACTTGTGTTAAAGGGCTGCTATAGAAATCTAAATCTACCTATACTTGCAACATCACACTGCTATATACTTAATAATTATATCCATTTTGGATTATATTAATTAATGCAGCTAGCTAGCTTGATTAATTAATTTAATTTGGTAAGCTTATTTCATCAAGATCATCGAGTGACAAGAAAACTTCATCCAAACAAGAGAGCTCCGTTCCATCATCATCATCTCCATTGCGCTCATAAACACGACATATCACCCATTTACTATAATCCTGAATAATAAAACAAACCAATTACAGTTATCAATAATAATAAATTTTCAATAAGTTGATATATATAAATATTATGCTTATAAAGCTTACTGATTTTCTTTTGGAGGATCTGCTAGAGGAAGCAGAATAATCGGAAAGGCAATATTCTTGCATTATCCAATTTGTTTTGATAGCAGAAGGGGATTCACCAAGATGAAACACAAAGTATTTCTTGATGCCAACTCTCTTGTTGGTTGAGCTTGTCATCACTGGTTCTTCCATTCCTGTTGCTTTCCAATATCCATTCTCAGTCACCCTACTCTGTGTTCTCCTGCTGTAGTAGTACCATTGATTTCCCTCTGCTAACGCTCTACCTATAAATATATAAACATTCAGTTGTTGTATTTATGGTTGCGTTTGTTTGTGAAAATAGGACAGGACAAGGTAATAGAAACATAAAATTTTGTGTTCTTGTATTCTATTTAGTGATAAACTAGAACAAATTATGAAAACTTATTTTTTTTTTCATTCAAAAATTTGAGATGAAAAATATAATAATAAAAAATATTATAAAAAATTAACAAAAATAATGAAAAAAAAAGTTGTATCCCTTGTTAGTATTTCCGTGTTTTTCCTGTCAGGATAGACACAAAATACACTAATTCAGTGTCTCTAGACACATTGTCTCTCTGTCCATGTCTCCTCTGTCAAACACGATTTTGTGTTTCTGTATCCCTGTCTCAATGTCCTTTCTTTAAACGCAACCTATGTGACTATATAGAATAGAGAGAATAGAGAGAATAAATATACCATCAAGTTCCCAAGGATCATAAGGATAGAGATCAAGATCAGGGATGACATCAGGGTGGCAAGGTAAGAGTGCTGCCTTTCTATGAAGAAAATGGACCACAAGCTCTTCATCTGTTGGATAAAATCGAAACCCCGGTGGAAGGTTCACATTGTTATCTCCCATTAAGAAGATAAGCAGAGAAAACAAGAGGAGGGAATGTGTCAAGTTAGAGTAATGGTGAAGATGAGTGGTATTTATAGTACAAATAGAGAAGCTAAGGTATTTATAATAAGGGTGTTGACGTGAAACCCAAGCTGGTGTTTATCATCAACCAAATATTTTCATTATAATTTATAAACAGAATACTTGGAAGGAGTGTGTGACACCAGATTGAAACAATTTCATTAGGAGTGAAAGCAGATCATATTATCTTGACAAGGATTTATGATCTAACAGGACTTAGTTAATACATTGGTGATGAATAAGGTGATTTTTATTGTGTATATGGATCATCATCACACTTCATGCTGATATCATCAAGCTGCTGTTTTCCACGTGTCATGCATTGGTATGGGTTTGGTCTCAGACCAATTGAGCTGGGGTGGCCCCCACCTAATTGGAGTGTATTTATATATGTATGTGCATTCATAATTATTAGCAATTATCATATGTTTTTGAGATTTAAATATACAAAGATGAGAGCTTTTTGTTTTGCTCTATGGAGTAGCAAGCACAGTGGGAAGTGGGAACTGCACATAACATATCTCCCATCCCACACATGAAAACAAAGCAATCATCAATTATTTCTTTGGAAGAGGGAGTTTAACTGATTTCCTTGGCCCATTTTCTGGACCCCACATTATTTATTTATTTATATAATTAATCAATTATTAAATCTTGCAGGAGAAAGAAACAAGTACATTAAACATTTAACAATGAACTACTACTTTGCTTATAACTTTTCCAACCATTAATTTTGCATCTCTTCTTCTGATTTAGTAAGTCAGCACCGAGCAATAATATTTATTCCATTAAAGTAGACATCATTATTTTGTCTCTTATGACTAAGCCAAGGTTTTCTAACTCCAATTATGATCATGCTTCATAGTTAATTATTATGCTTATGCATGTAAGAGTGTTACTTAATTACTGTATGCAGTCTTCTAAGTAGGTCATTATCTATTTATCTTGTGCTTCATAAATTGCAAGACATGATGTTGGGGGCCATTGAAGGGTACCTAAGTACCTTTTTTTTGTGGCATAATGACCTATTTGGATTATTACTGAAGTAGACATATGCTCTATAAGTTGGTACCAAAAGAGAGTGCAACCAAACTAAGAGCATCAACCACCAAGACAATGGCTTTCCAAATTCTAATTCTTTTACAATTTGTAGTTTCAACAATTCTGTTAATTTATTAGTACCATGTTAGATCTCCATATCCAAGGCTTGCCATTGATTTCAGACAGTGCTTGTACCAATTCTGGCTACAGTTTGTGACACCAACACAGTATATAAAAGTTTATAAGAAAAAAAAAAATGTGAGAGATCCAAATTTTGTTGGGAAGAACATGTTACACATCTTAGATATATGTGGAAGTGGAGGATGTACTATTTCTGGGCTCAAGTGGACCAAGAATTCAGAAGCAGCCTTCCACTTAAAAGGCAAATTCCATCCATATACAAAGGCTCAGTGAGCAAAGTTCCTAAAATTTTGAGTCTATTTCCTCATCCACAAACCACAATGCCATGTGCCTTTGGTACTTACTCTAGCCATCTTATTGGGAGTCAGTGCTTCTTCCACAAAGAAATTGCTCATGCACATTCTTAATTGTTTCTAGAACTTTTCTTTATATGGGGACACAACAAAGAATAGTCCTCTGTTTCAGTATGTTGTACCATTTTATCTTTGGAAGAGATTTTTCAAATTAATGTAAATTATTCAGGACTAACTTACAATGAGATCTTTAGTAAGATTAGACTATATTACATATGACTTTTTTTGAGTTGTTATGACTATAAGGATACCAATCATTGACATAACCTAAATTTCATAAGTAATTAATACATATTTTTACAAGTGAAAAAGTTTCATGTATAATCTTACCTAAGAATAGAAGAGATAAGTGTAATTGACCCATGGAAAAAGTTGTGGGGCATTTTGTATTTTCTTTAAAGGAAATATCTAAAAATATTATTCTTAGAAGAATTTAACATATCTGCTGGATCTTACATGGTGGGGTTATCATGAGATAAAAGACTAAACAAGGAGGTGACTGTAAAGCAGTATACACAATTCCAGCCTCATGGCTACCCTTTTCTTAAGAAAACTACAGATTGCAAGATAGACTCATAGAAATATCTAACATGATCCTCCTCAGTCATTAATTAGCCACATTTGATTCCTTATTCTCATATAATTACCCTTCCACTATAGTGGATATAATATAGATTTATGGATATAGATAGCTATACATAGATATATTGACATAAATAAAAAATGACATTTATCTACCACTGTTGGAGCACTCACAAGTTTACTCAGACTCATAATTTGCATTTTGGGATATTTCAATATCACCACCATATCCTGAAGTGGTTAATGACATTAATAAAGATAATGCATACATCAGAATAATAACAAGTTCACTAATATATTTTCTTGTTTTCTTGTATCTGATACTGATATAGTATAATATATCCTCAGTTAGAATCAAAAGTGTGCTAAAAGAGCACTATAATGCTCCAAATGGAATGAGTAAGCTAGTTTTAGCTGACTATGAGGATGAATGTTAAGATAATTGAGTGGTGGTGGGTCTGAGTTAGGCAAGTTTTACTCCCATACGTTTTTATCACTTCATCCTTTTCTTTTTGTTTTGTTCTTGGTCAACATCAAAGGGTAGGGTAGGAAAATTTAAATAGAATGAATTATATCCTACCAATGATTTACTGTAGCTAGAACCTACACCACAGATTAATTGGTAGTGATGTACTGAATCATCATTGGAAAAAGCACTAGTGTAGTGTTGCACTGATAAGCTTCTACTTGTTCCCTTATGAAAACAGCCATTTCAAGTGATGACATTGACTATTGACTAACATATGTTCTCAATGTGAAAGATTTATGAATTATTATAGTGTGTATGTTCATTTGCTTCTAGCTTAATGTGAAAGTCATGTACTTGCATGTTAGTTGTTATATACATAATTTATTTTCCTGTAGCTATGAATCAGACAGTAGCTTATGGATTTTCATGTTTTTGATTATGGCAATGATTTTAGGATTTGACTGAGAAAGAAGGAAGGAGAAAAGGGTAGAACAAGAATGTGAGAAAGAACTAAAAATCTATGATAATACTGATTAATTATAGTGTAATGTGTTTGATGCTTTATAGTTACTAAAATCACCAAAACTAGACTAATGTATTTGTCAAAAAGGAAGCAGTTGTAGATTATATTGCTTCTAATAGTGCTATTAATAATATTTTATATGAAACTTGCTGATAACTATGCCAACTTGCCAAGTACCAAAAATCAGTAGGCTTCTGATGTTCTTGGGAAAATATTGGAATGTTCCTTTCAAAGATGCATGCTGATATGGGATAAGATCAATAATAGGAAATTAAAAGCCTGATATCCACAAATTATGAAGGTGGCATAGAAAGAAAAGAAATTAAAATGACATTAAAGGAAGCCATGCTTTTTTCCTTGTGGTCTTGTCCCATCTTGTGATGAATATCAACTGCTAATGACTGGTTCCAATAACTTCCAATTCCACTAGTTGGATAGATAACTCTCTACTGTATTGTGATTAACAAGTTTTATATCTGCTTAAAATTTTATTTGATTTTCTATAAAAGAATACAGAGATTATATGAATATTGCTTTAATTTGTTAGTTTAGCCATGTGATCATGGGGCTACTTTGAAACTGCTGTGGCCTTTCGTTCCAATACTTGTCTACATAAATGTTTTTGTATAATTGTAATTCTCCTTTTTGGGTCTGATACCAATAAAACGATAATACTGTTTTTTTATTTCATTTTCAATCTTTTTATCCTGTGCCATTCTTTTAACCAAAAGAAAAAAAAGGAAGAAGAAAGATAATCTATCTATGTATTCTTATTGTATAAAAGTTGATATTAAATTAAGGAGGTCGCTCAGATAAAGACGCTTAAAACGTCTTTTTTTAAAGATGTTTTCATGTTGTATTTTAATTAGTTTTTGTATAATTCATTCGGTATTCCTCACTACATATTATTAAATTTCTCAAAAGATTTTCTTTCCAAAAACAATAAAAAATATTTAATTTGGAAATATGATACCATGAAAATATATTAAAAATTTTAGATAGATAATTTTTTATCAGATGTTTTTAAATCAAGATATAAAAGTCTTTAAAATATTTGAAATTCTCATATTAGTTTTTCTTGTAAATAATGTGTAGACTGATTTGTTTACAAAATAAAATTTTAAAGACCAATCTAGTAATTCAAATTCATTCCAGACTAAAATGTCTAATAAACATTTCTTTTGAAAACTAATTTAAAATATTATATATTCTAAAATAAATAGTATTTTTTATACTTTTACAATATTTTTTTTAAATAGCTTCTCAATATATACCAAAAAATAAAAGTGACACTTATGATACTTGTGAAGTCCCACGTGCAATTGTCTTCATGTGAAGTTGTTAGTTAAAAATTATTAGATGATTTAATATGTTTGATTAAACTATTATCTACCGGTTCTCAATTAGCAACTTCACATGAAATCAAATGCATGCTAATTTTCACCTTAATTTAAATATATACATGTACCTTGAGTAGAACTGCATGTGCTTTAGGAATAGATTTGAACATGTCACCACCAACAAAGCTCAAATTATTGGTTGCTAACAAATTTTCCACAACCTGGGGAAGATCAAATACTATGCATTTCAACTTAGGAAATGCCTCACTAATAATCTTAGCAGTTGTTCCAATTCCACCACCAACATCCACAATGGATTCAAGCCCCTCAAAGACCAAACCACAACTTCTTAATGCCAAGTTTATCATTTTAGAGTCACAAGCCATTGCCTCATTGAAGGACTTCTGATATTTAGGGTTTATGTTGAGAAACTCCCAAAATTCAATTCCTTTGGCCATGCCAAAGAGTGAGAGATTATCTTCCCCATAAATCCATGCCTTCAATTGATTGAGTGGACCCATTGTAACTGGATCAGTAGCATACTTAACCATTGGAGATAAACAATAATCATTGCTACTAACAAGGAGCTTTGATGCAATGGTGAGGGCATATGCTTCCTTCTCTTGTTTGTTTTCGTCATGGATTCTTACCTACGTTGGACCGTATCTTTAATTAGGGTTACATATATTAGATATACCATAATTTTATAAAGGAAATTAAGATACAAATTAATACGACAATTTCACTATTAATTACAGAAATGGCCTTTGCCACTAATTTATAATCGCAATTTAAAAAAAAATTAATATCATTAGCTACGGTTGAAATAGTAACTATTTCTTTTGGAGTAGAATATTTCACTTTGTCACGGTTATAATCAAGACTTAAAAAGTATTGATTATCACTAATTAAAAGTTATTACAGTTCTCAAAACCGTGACTAATAAACCAAAAATCGCGACTAAATGAAAAAATAATTGCCTCCTAACCAAAATTTCTTATTCATAGCAAAAGCGTTGTAGTCATGATTTTTGTGGATTTTAGCCACTGTTTTAAACGACGCTAAAATAGTTCATTCCTCTTATAGAATGTACACAATAAAAGTTAATATTTTAATTTCAAATAAAAATTTCTCTAAGTTATTATTAAGAAAAATATAAAAAAAATCAATGTAACACATATTTCTTTTTAATGTACATAATAATAATAATAATAATAATAATAATAATAATAATAATAATAATAATAATAATAATAATAATAATAAATAAGTATATCACAGTAAAAAAGGAAGCCTGTCACCAAATAATTTATCATCCGAATTATATATGAATCAAATTGATAATATGAGGGCTAACACTACAAAAATCGATAAGAAGGTTAGGAACTTACAAAAATCGATAACAAGATTAGGGACTTACAAAACCTTTCTTAAGATCATAGAAAAAAAAGTTTATATTTGTGTGATATATAAAACAATTATCATATTATTATTATTATTACATTATATATATATATATGAGCAAAAAAAATCCAACTGTTTTAAAGTAAAATTTTCTTTTAATATTTGATTAAATGTTCTTGTATTTAGTACTTTTTTTGGCACTTCCTCTTAGTTACAAATATAATCATTATAATTTTTTAGTTATTATTGCTAGGGGTGTTTACAAATAGAATATGACTAAAATTTCGATCAAATCAACACTAAACTTATTAGATCAAATTCGATATTCGCACTTTTTATGTTTGGATCATGTATCAAATATATCCATAAAATAAAAAATATTAAAAAAATTTATTTTTATAAAAAAAGTCAATAATTTTTTTGTTTACTTTTTTAATCATATTTACTTCTATCTAATTAGAGTGTGGATCCGATTCGATCCAATCTGATCATCTTACAGATCAGATCATATCCTCAAATTAAAAATCAGATACGGATAAATACTGTAGATTTATATGGATATGATCTAATCTATGAACACTCCTAACTACTACTATAGGTTCATTGTTGCAAAAGAATGCTTCTTTTATTATAAATCATTATTAGATCTTAATTACCATTAAAACAACTTAATTGTCAACAAAGAGATAATACTTATTGGTCTCTGAATTTATGTTCGTATTTCAATCTATAGTTGTAAAAACCGAACTGGATTGGCTGGTTCGACCGAAAAATTAGTGAACCGGACTAGAATCGATTCGGTTTACTCCTTGGACCGTCTAAGAAATAAAACCGGTGTTAACTGGTAAGAACCGGTCTAATCGAACTAGTATGCTCGAAAAATTTTTTAAAATGTCTCCACAAGGTCTCGAACCAAGAACCTTGAAGCAAAAACAACCTCTACTTGCAACATAGCCATTGCAATTCTAAGTACTCTATTTGACAAATACTAATTATATAGTATACATAAATATCTAATATAATTTAATTTTTATTTTTTTCTATTTTAAAAATTAATTATATTTTAATTATATACCATTATTAATATAAATATAAATTTCACTAAAAATTTATTAATTTACTTGGTCTATTTTATTGCTAGTATTGTGATTAAGGTTATTTGTTTTGATGTTAGTGTTAAAATCTACTGATATTATAGTTAGATGATAGGTTTTGTGAATTAATTATTTTTTATTGTGTCAAAATAAAATACTATTGTAGTATTAAAATTTTATGATTTTTTATATTAGTTATTTTTAAAAGTTAAGACTTGATTCTTCATAAAATGTTAGTGAAGATATGTATTTCAAATTTTAATTTTAAGTTTTTAACTATTTTATATTTTATATTTACGTGAGACCAGTTTTATCAGTTCAATCAGTGATTTATCGATTGAACCAATAAACCAGTGAACTAGTAGCTTGACCGGTTCGATCACTGGTTTGTTTCTAACAACTATGTTTCAATCTAATTTCAAAAATTTCGATTTACTCAATTAGTCTCCCAACTTAATAGTTATGACAATTGAAAATTTTTTTACCTTATTTTTTTTTAACTAAACACTTAAAACCCTAATATGAGTCATGGATACCTAAGTTAAAAAATCAAACTAAGTAAATTGAAAATTTAAAAATCAGATTAAAGCTCGAATATAACTTCAAAACAGAACTTTAACTTATGTAGTGATTAATTTAAATGAGAATCAAATAAATCAAAATTCAACATAATTTTTATCAATGTTTTCAAATTCAAAATTTCTATACCAAAATTAAGTATGATTTTCTTTAAATTAAAAATTTAATGAAATAGTGACTTTAATTATCTTAACCAATGTCCTAATTAATTACTTTTATGTCTTTAATTAATATTATATATATTTTTTATACTACATTTAGTTATAAAAATTTTATTTATTTCTAATGCTTATATTAAAAAAAATTTAAATTAGTAAATCTTAATCTATAATATAATAATAATATAGTAATTATTTTATATATTGTACGAATATAAATTAATTATTTTTTTATTTATAAAAATTTTAAGATGTTTTAGTTTGTTATATATATATATATATATTGATGAATGTGATATATTTTTTTATGTAAATAATCTTTTAAAAAAAATCTAATAGTTAATCTATTACCTTTTTGTTTTAGTCCAAATTAAATATTTTTTATTCTTTTTGAAAAGAAAATCTTTTGAGGAATTTAATAATATATGATGAGGGATACAGAATAAATTATACAGAAACTAATTAAAACACAACATGAAAACATCTTTAAAAAAAGACGTTTTAAGCGTCTTTATCCGAGTGACCTCCTTAAATTAAAATTGTGAGATGAACTTATGCCATATGTTTATTTTCTATTGAGTCACTTTAACTATCAATTATTTTAAAGTAGAATGAGACCCGCGCCATGCGTGAAACGAGACGGTAAATTAATAATAGTATATAATAAATATTAAAAATTATTATATTTTATAAAATTAAATTAAATATGTATAAATTAAAGTTAAATTTAAAAGGTGTTTTATTTAAAATAATGAATAATTACCCAAATCAGTCCCTGAGAATTTTAGAATCGGACATTTTAGTCTCCAAGAAAAATTAATACATAGATTAATCTCCAAGGTTATGCTTCAGCAGACAAATCAGTCCCCAGTTCATTTTTCGGCAGTGTAATTACCCAGATTAGTCCCCAAATATTTTAAAAATGGACATTTTAGTCCCCAAGAAAAACTAATGTACAAATCAATCCCCAACGTTTTTCTCTGTTAGACATAATAGTCCCCCGTCCAAAAATAAAATAAAATAATTATTATTAATTACACAATAATATTGTACTATATTTTTTGTATTTTTTAGACAAAAATAATGATAAATTTATTCATTAAATTCTTTTATATATATATATATATTCACTCAATAACAATAATAATAATAAAATTATTAGAGATTATTTAACAAAAAATTTAAAGTTAAAACCATTTGATATTT
>NC_029781.3:6013752-6046374 GCF_000817695.3 Arachis duranensis | reverse complement strand
AGAAAAATGAAAATACTGATATATCTACTCATAAAAAAAGGAAATTACCATTTGTACTCATGAAATATGGATTTCGCATAACAAAATTATCCAAACACTAAAAAATTACCTAAAATTCTTAAATTACCCTTATCTTCACCACTACACAACCTCCTTCACCCAATTACCTTTCTAACCCTAACTCTCTTCACCCAGTCACCACCCCCCTTTTCCTTTCTAATCTCAAATGGTTTTAACCTTGAATTTCTTGAAAATAATATCTAATAATTTTATTGATTATTATTATTATTATTATTGAATATATATATATATATATATTTAATGAATAAATTTATCATTATTTTTGTCCAAAAAATACAAAAAATATAGTATAATATTATTATGCAATTAATAATAATAATAATTTTATTTAATTTTATTTTTGGATGGGGGACTATTATGTCTAACAGAGAAAAATGTTGGGGATTGATTTGTACATTAGTTTTTCTTGGGGACTAAAATGTCCGTTTTTAAAATCTTTGGGGACTGATCTGGGTAATTACACTGCCAGAAAATAAACTGGGGACTGATTTGTCTGCCGGAGTAAAACCTTGGAGATTAATTTGTGTATTAATTTTTCTTGGGGACTAAAATGTCCGATTCTAAAATCCTTGGGAACTGATTTGGGTAATTACTCTAAAATAATTTATAGTACAAAAAATTTAGATGTTAGAGTTGTACAAAGTAATATTTTTATTTGGTAGTTTAATTTTTGCATTGATTTTAGTTGATAGACTTAATCTTTTATGTGACACTAGTCTTCTTTTTTTTATTGGTTGTTGTTAGAGTTGTTGCTTGCTTCTTTCTATCGTAGGTTCTTGGAAAGACATGTTCTTTATGAATTGTTGAGTTGTATGCACTTTCTATTATGTTTGTTCCATTTTTGTATGTATGTTCTTCTTCTAAAAATGTGTCTTGAATTTGTATGATTTTCTTTCTCCTTAATTTCTTAATGGGAATGTGATTTTCGTCTAATGATATTAGTGTTGGTGAAGTTGGTTCCTATAATCAATGAATAATTTAAATTAGAAATAAAAATAATGTCTTGAATAAGTGATTTTTTGTGTGTATTACCTGTTTTATTTGTTGTAATGGGTGTTGAGGTTCAGAGTTTTTGGTTGAAACAAATGTCTTGGTAACAGTGTATTGTTGACAACCTTTTTGGAGATTAAAATCATTTACTTTGACTTTAAATATAAGTGTAAGGTTGCACAAATTTTTCAATTGGGATGGTGCTTCAATGTCATTATTTTTTTCAAGTGTCATTAGATTTGGAGCAGCAGTGCCTAACAATTTTTTTCTTCGCCATCAAATAGTACAAAAATTGTAGTAGCATTTTGATCTGAAATAACTATTGGGTTAGTAACTAATAATTTGATAGATGAGATTATGAAAAATATATAGAATTACCTTATGTATCACAAATGTAGTTGTCTCCTTTTCATCTAATATAATCATTTCTAAGCAAAAAGACTCCTCTTCATTTGTGGTTGTTAATGTTTTTCATAGACGAACCACGCAAATTTTGATAAACCAATTGTCTATTTGTTTGGTAATATTGTCTAAAGAATGATGTTCCATTGAGTAAGTTTAAGATTCTGTGTAGTTCAAAAATAAATTTCTTGTGCTAAATTTGATGTTATTTGAAGAAATAGTTATAAGAGACCTATATAAGTAGAACAAATAGTATGAAATTTGAATATTTGTAACGTAAAATTTATTATGATTAATAATATTATTATGACATTTGTAATATAGATGTTTATTATATTTAATGAGTTATTTATAGAAATTAATTATTGGGGGTTATAAACTTATTGTACTGTTTATAACGGTAAGATATAATAAATATAGGAAATTTTTTGTATTTTTTTGCTGATTTGGAAATAATAGGTGATTTGGCAAAAATTAAGTGGTTGATTCTAAAATTTTACTAAGTAAGCGACGTTGCTGACATGACATTAATAGAAGAAGAAATATGTTTTAAAAGTAAGGTTTAATTATTCTGCAAGTCCCTATAGTTTCACCGAATTTTTAATTAGGTCCCTATACTTTTTTTCTTTTCAATTGGGTCCCTATACATGAATATTTTTTTCAATTAAGTCCCTGCCATGTGTAAAACATTAAAGTTAACAGAATATTCTTGGTAAAAAACAAATATGCTTTTCAATTGGTTGGAGTGGCTAGCTGAGCCAACATGTATTATTCCAAAATACCCAAAGCACCCCTTGCATTTTATCCCAAGGAAAAAAAACCCTAAGGTTCTCTGTGGAGAACGCGTCAGTCATCTCCTGCTTCCCCTCTTTTGAGCCGTCGTCATCATCCGTCGCTGGGGTCTTCTGCAAGAAACGCTTGGTGGTTTGTAGTCCGTCGCCTCTTTTCCTGTGCGCCAGTCTGCTCTGCTCTGTTCCGTTTGGAGGTGATCAGCGCGTTTCCCTGTCCCCGTCTGTCGTGGTGAAGCCCCATCGCCGTCGCTGCGCCGTACCGAGCGGAGCCCCGTAGCGCTTGGCCTCCCGTTCTCGCGTTGTGCGTCTGCTCCATCTCTCTTCACTCGAACTACGTCTGAACACAAGTGAGGAAAAAAGCTTCTTTCTTCAGTTTTAAAAGTTGATGTGTATGCTAATTTTATTTTATTTTTTTATAAAAATGATATTGGTTGAATATTTATTTCTGGAATTGATTTCTGGATTGTTTTGATAATGGTTGATTTAGGGTTTACAATATGAATATTTCTGTACATGGATTTTGTTAAGGGGTGAATTGAAATATAAATTAATTTTGCTAATGATAAATTTTGTTTATTCTTGATTGTTGGTTGTTGTTGCTGTGATGATGCTACTTTAAATGGATTTTATTTCTATTTTTATTAATGTAGTAATGGGGGATTCAGAATTTACCATAGACATACATCACGGTGGCAAGTTTCATGATATAGAAAATGGGCTAGAATATTTGGAGGGAAGGGTGTTGGAAGATATGCATTTTGAGCTCGATGAATGGAGTTTGCAAGAAATAGTTAGGGAGCTGCAGAAGTTAGGATACAAAGGGTATGCTAAGATATAGTACTGTGAACTAGGCTGTCAATTGAGCTCGGGTCTTAGAGAGTTGATGAGTGATGGAGATGCAACGAGAATGGGTAGGTTGTTAGTGTCACAGACTATTAAGCATTGCTCGGTGTATGTTGTTAATGGCTACAAGGAAGGTAATGGTGTTGAGATATGTTCAAATGATAAGGATTATGTTTCAGACAAAGCTGAGTACAGTGGCAGTGGTTTCGTAGAAGTAGAAGTTAAAGGTGAATCAGAGGCATCTAATGAGGAGGATAGATTTGATGAAAGTGCTGATGATGGAGACCACGAGGATCATTTTGGGTTTGATGTTGAAGATGGAAATGATGGTAGAGTTGGAAATGCTTTTGGGGGGTTTGATGGCCTGTTAAATGAACATGACAATGCTCAAACTGCTGGTGTTGATGCTGTTGTGAATGATGCCGTTGTTAGAGATGATGTTGAAGTTGGAGAGATTTTTGAGGGTTATGAAACCGAAGATATTGATAGCTATGAGGGAGATTCGGATGATATGATTAAGAAGAGAAGATATCTTAAATACAATGAGTCTGAGATGAGTAGGGAATATGTGTTTAAGGTGGGGTTGGAGTTCAAGTCACTTGGTCAGTTTAAGGATGCTATTAGAGAGCATGCTTTGTTGAATGGAAGGAACATTAGGTATATCAAGAATGATAAGGTTAGATGTAGAGTGGGCTGTAGAGAAAAAAAAGGGAAGTGTAGGTGGATGGCGTTTGCATCCAAAGTTGGTGGTTCCGATTGCTTTCGGCTAAAGACCCTTAATGGAAAGCACACTTGTGGACAAAATTACAGCGGTAGGCTTGCATCAAATAGTTGGTGTCTCAGAAGATTGTTATCAATATTAGTAGGGGAGAGGAGATGAAGATTGCAACAGTAATTCAGACCATTCAGGATAAATACATGGCTAATATTTCAGTCACAAAGGCTTATTGGGCGAGGAGAAAGGCGAGGGAAGAAGTACATGGCAGGGCTATTCTGCAATATGGCAAGCTGAGAGATTACTGTACAGAGATTATGATGATAAATCCCGAGTTTACTATTCAGAGTTTGGTTGACAGGCCTTCAATTACACACTAGCTAAGGTTTATGAGGATGTACATGTGTTTAGATTCTGTTAAGCAAGGCTTCTTGGCTGGTTGCAGGCCTATCATAGGAGTAGATGGCTGCCACTTGAAGGGTGATCATGGTCAACAACTCTTGGTGGCTATTGGAAGAGATCCAAATGATAACTATTTTCCAATTTCTGTTGCTGCTGTAGAGGCTGAGACTAGAGACAGTTGGGGTTGGTTTATTAACCTATTATTGAATGATATTGGATATGTCAGTAAAAGGAAGTGGGTATTCATGTCCGACCAACAAAAGGTTAGCATTTGCTATTTAAATCTTTATGAACCCGCTGTGTGTTTATTTAATTTGTTATTATGTTTATCCATTCTAGTTTAAACTCTTCAACTTGCTGTTGCTGTGTTGGTTATAAAATTCACAGTTAAACTTTTAAACTCTTAAATTTGCTGTTGCTGTTGTAGCTCTTTAATTCTGAAATATATATCATATGTTGTAGCTCTTTATTTCTGAATTATATATCATAGGTTGCAACTCTTTAAATCTGAAATATATATCATATGTTGCAGCTCTTTAATTCCGAATTATATATTATATGTTGCAGGGTTTGATGCAAGTTTTTCAAGAGATGATGCCGGCTTTAGAGCATAGACTATGCTTGAGACATCTGTATGCCAATTGCAAAAAAGCATATGGTGGTGGGACTATTTTCAGGGACCTAATTCTATCAATAGTTAAAGCTACATACGTGGAGGAATGAGAGAGGAGGATGACTCAGTTGATGCACATCAACCATCAATGCTATGAAAAGTTAGCATCATTGGATCCAAAGCTCTGGTACAAGAGCCACTTCACGTTTCTTGCTAAGAGCGATATGTTGATGAATAACATTTCTGAAGCTGGAGCATCTTCTCAACCTTTACCAAAGACAAAGGTGTTTGGTGTGAGGAGAAGTGGGCGGCTAAAGTTAGGAGTGAGAAAGCAAACAGGGGCACCTAGTCTACATATAGACCTAAGTGATGACTGAAGTATGATTAAATTTATAGTTAGGGTTGTTGGGGTTGCTATTAAATAGTATATTTTGTTTTCAATTGTGTCTCTATGGCCACTGTTTATTATGTGGATAAGACTACAATTTTTATGTGGATAGGACTAATATTTTGATTTGGATAGGACTACTTATTTTATTATGTGGATATGACCACTTATGTTGTGATATTTTGTGTAAGTAAGGGGTACATGAACACTTATTTAATGAAAATATATGTGGCATATTATCTGGCCGCTTTTTTCTGCAAGTTGTTGTCAATTGTGAAATTTTAAATATTCACATTGATAAGGTTTCTTCCTAACTATCATTTTATTGTTATACACACACAAAATACATCAAAATACAAAATTCATTCAAACTAAACATAATTAGCTTTAATTGGATTGAAGTCATAGAATCTCTTACATTAGAATTTCATAGCACAGATAACTCTAAACTCTTGCAAACCACATTCTAATTATTAAGACTAGCAAAAATATAAATAGCATATATTGCATTTTACATTGAATTTTCATATTGTCATCCAATCTCCAACTTGTTCTTGGAGAATATTGAACTCATCACATAATCTACCCACACAAGCATCTATTTCTTTGGCTTCAACAATTAATCTCTCCATCTCCACGTTTAGTCTCTCTATCTTTCTTTCTTGTGCATCCAATTTCCACATTTCACCCTCCAACTTAGCAGAATTTTGTGTTCCAACAACTCCAACAGTAGCAGCAGACACGTTACTTCTTGCACAAACTTCATCAACCCACTCAAAAAATTTGTATCTTCTCTTAGGGCAAGAAATAAATCTTCTATTAGAATTTTTTGTTGTTCCTAAAATTTGAAGACTCAGAGTGTTACCACAAAAACAGTGAACCCGCCTTTCATTTTCCTTTGGCCACCCATTCTTTGCACCGTCATCAACCTCAATCCACTCAAAATCATTAATCCACTCAAAAAGGTTGTATTTTGGTATCTTCCCACAAGTAACATGCCTCCTACCATAGTCAGAAACGGCTGAGGAACGACGAACAGTTACTGCCTCTCCACAGAAACACAGGTGTCTTCTTTCCTTCGGATTAGAGTTCCTAGAAACACAGCTTCCCGAAGAGAGAATGAATGAGGTTTCTTGACTTTGAGCCATAAATTTGGAAAAGATGAAAACTAAAAATGAAAAACAGAGAAGAGAAACCTCAGATAACTCAGACACATAGATCTGTTTATATGGAGAAGAAAGGGGTAAATAAGTCATTTCACAACTCACTAACATTTTAATTGAAAAAAAAATTCATATATAGGGACCCAATTGAAAAGAAAAAAAGTATAGGGACCTAATTGAAAATTTGGTGAAACTATAGGGACCTACAGAATAATTAAACCTAAAAATAATGTGGATAAATTTATGAATCTACTTTTATATATTAAAAATAGTTAGAAGACAATTACTAAGAAAGCTTTCTTCCATGGAACCATGTCACCCATTTTGAATAGGCGGCATTCATTAAAAAAAAACTCTCTTGTATTATATTTTTCTTTTTAAAGAATATTCTAATAATATACCTTAATTAATTGAATTTACTATGAAGGAAAAACTACCATTTGTACCCATGAACTTTGCAAACGCTGACAAAAGTACCTATAGAAGAAGAAAAGTGACTTTACAACCATGAAAGGCTGGATCCGTCTGTCGATAGTACCCGAACGTCATTAAAACGTTAGCTCCGTTAACTTAAAGGCCAACATGACACGTTAAGTGCTTACCTGGCTTTGAATCAACAGTCTGATGTGTCCAAGCATGTTGTTATCGTTATAACATCACTCAATTCCCTAATTTATCGTCAACTGTTTTCCCAATTTCAATTTGAAAACCCTAGAATGTCTAGGAGAAGCAGAGGTTCGAATGGAAGCATCAGCAAAGAAGGGACTTCGTCTTCCAAGAGGGGTGAAGAGAAGACTTTGTCTGGGAGATGCTTTTGTGGACAGGGTGTGGTGTTGCTACAATCTGGAACCTTAACAAATCCTGGGAGATGGTTCGTAAGGTATCCTCTATGGAAGGTAAGTCTTTTTGTTTTTGTGGTTCTGTTCAGATTAACTTATTTGTGAACGATTCCTTATTCCTCCCTTTCACGCTACAGACAATGGATTGCAAGTATTTTGTATGGGTGGATGAGATTAACAGAGGATGGGAGGGACTGGCAAGAGCCCTTGTTAGAAAAAATCAAGATAGCTCCTGTGGTAACCATGAGGTCAATATCACTGAGCAAGGAAGAGAGATTCAAGAGAATAGTGTGAAGATCTTGTTAAAGATAGTGAAGCTCCTGGGTGAAATTAGAACTATTAGGTCATGGATTATAACAATTTTTTTGAGTTTATTGATTTATGTAGGCTTGAATATACTCCAGTTAATCAATATGTAACTGTGCGTATGGTGTATGTTGTCCTGGGGTCTTTTTATGCAGCTATTTGGTTTCAATGATGATGAACTTCAAAGCTGTTTGGTTTCGATTATGATGAACTTCAAAACTCTGTTAATATATTCAGTTGTTGTAAAAAGAGTCAAGTTGTGTTATGGCATTAATGTTCATGATTGCTAATGTATTTGATATCTGTGATATTGGGGTTAACACAATTTTGACAAAAAAGGACATATAAATATCGTGATTTGACAAATCTAGCCGGAAATCTAGTATTGTATACTAAATAGCAAAATTGTAACCTGGAAATGGAACTAAATATTCATTCCATAAGGTATAATAAACCTTGACATAATTTTAACACAAGCATTTAGCAACAAAAGCCTCAAAACAAGTGTATGAGTCTGATGTAGCAGTAGCAAATCAAATGTACCTAATAGTACCAATACAAACCATGAACATGAAAGCATCAGGTTGTGAAATATAAGCTCTAGGCATAAGTTACAAAAAAATCATAGTATCAGAGTTGATAGAGCTCTCATTACAGTAAGTCCTTGATAAAAAAACAAAGTCACACTAGAAATTCCTATTTGTTGGGTGTGGAGTTGCTGCTGCCACTAGAAACTCCGTTGTTGTTGCTACTTGAAGATGCTTCTGGTGGTGGGCAGATTCCAGGTGCTGGCCATTTGCCTGCTGTTTGAATTGTGGATGGTGGAGTTGGCATGAATCGCATAAATCTTGTAGTCGTCCCTCGACTTGCACCATGCATTGTTTGTCTGATAACTTTTGGAGGAGGTTGGTTAGTTGGTGATGTAGGCCTAACAACAGAAGGTTGTGGTGTGGTAGGCATTATGGGAGTAGGTTGTGGTGGGGCAGGTCTGAGTGGAGAAGGTTGTGACGGTGGTGGCCTCTTAACGTTTCTCCTCCTAATTGGTCTCTTGGACATGGTTGGATTCATGATAGGTCTAAGTGGCACATATGCAGTTGAGGAGTTAGAAGGTGGAGGTCTTACTGCCATATGTTCTTCAGAAGAATTCACACAGTTCAGATCGTCAACATTCACCTATAAATGGGTAATTGCATTAAGTCAAATGTTTAATGCAAGATAAATTTATCTTCATGCCAATAAGTAGAAGAAGATAGTGCATATAAATAACTTACATTGGGTGAATCTAAAGCTGATGCTTCAGCATCTGCTGCCTCCAAAGTCTCTTCCCAATAAATCTCTTGCTCTCTGGCAGCATCCTCATCAAGATCATCAACAGCCATACCTTCAGTTGTTACTGCTGCACCCTGATGCTGCCATTACCTACTGCAGCTCCTTCGCTAGCTATAGCTTCTTTCTTCTTGTCACATCCTCTGCTATTATGACCAGTCTGAGACCACAGCAGCAATAATTGCAATTTTAATTTTTTTATAAGCCAATCAATATGCACAAGTAAACGAAGGAAACATTGAATGTTAAGTTATACCTTCAGACAATATTTACATTTAATGGGGCCATATCTTCTCTTTGCTTTATGGGGATCAGGATTCTCTCTAGGACCATCTCTACGACTGTCTCTCTTTTTAGTAGGTCTCCCAATAGGTTTCCTATACACAGAAGCAATAATGGATAGTGATTTCCCTTCTCCCAGTATTCATATCTTGGGACAGGTTGAACTGTCCACTGATATGCTAGGTTGTATGCTCCCATAGTAAGCCAGTTGTGAGCAAAGTCCTCGGCCCTGCAATTTTGGTATGCAATGGCAGTACAGGCATGCCTACATGGAAGTCCAGTAAGCTGCCATAACCTGCATGAATAGGTCCTTCTCCCTAAGTCTACACTCACCTTCACAGGTAACCTTTGAACCTCATAGACATACCCATCTTCATCATCGGAGGGAATGGACCTCCAATAGTTGCTCTCTTTTTTCTCCCTTTCCAAACGGCTTTGTTGCACAAGGTTTATTCTACCATGATATCCAACAAGTACCTTCTTTTTTCTTGCCAAAATCCTCATGACATAACCTCTCACTTCCTCTAACATTGTAATAATTGGCTTTTCTCGCATCTTTTTAATTTTGCTATTGAAGGTCTCGCAGTTGTTATTTGTATAGAAGTCCACCTTAGGGTACTCACTGAAGTGAGACCTTGACTACTGTTGCGGTGGAATTTTGTTAAGATACTCCCAAGCATGCTGGTTTATTCTCTTGACCCTCCCCATTGTAGCCTCAAATTCTTGTGGTGTAGTAGCCTTTGTGCATGCCCATATTGCAGCCTTCATTTCCAAGTCTGGCCATTATTTTTGAAAGTTCTGATAGATATGCATGGCGCAGAATCTGTGATGTGCACCTGGCATGATATCCTTTACTGCTGGAATTAGTCCCTGTCCATGGAATAGATGAATGAGCAAGAGTACTGAATACATATAAATAAAGCCTTTTACTAAGTGAGATTTAGACTAAAATTTGGTACTGAAATCAGATCAATTAAAATGTATACAAATCAGACAAAGACTACTAAATGCCATCAATTGGACCAACTAAACTGAAATCAGATCAATTAAAATGTATACATATCAGACAAAGAATACTAAATGCCATCAATTGAACCAACTAAACTAAAATCAGATCAATTAAAATAGAATTATGACTGAGTTTAGCGAATAACAACAACCAATTAACCTGACTAAGCTTTAATCAATTACTCAGTTAAAACAGTTTCGAATAAATACAATATATTTACCTTTTGCATGTCCGACATCAGGTTAAAGCCATTTGCTGCATGGTCACTGACATCATCCTGTAGGAGCTCCAAGAACCATTTCCAATTGTCCATGTTCTCTAACTCAATAATTGCATATGCTATTGGGAAGATATGATTATTTGCATCGGCTCCAATAGCAGTAAGTAATTGGCCTCCATAGTATCCTCTTAGAAATGTGCCATCTAGTCCTATAAAAGGTCGACAACCCTCAACGAATCCTCTCTTGCATACATTCAGACAAACATAAATTCTCTTAAATAAGAAACTCTCCAACCTAGGCATAAGAGACGTGTGTATCCTTATTGTACTTCCTGGATTTGTTTTCAGTGTCTCATTGGAGTAGTCACGAAGCCTAAGATATTGTGCAGCCTCGGAACCCTCAATCTTTTTTCTTGCTGTTGCCATTGACCTATAAATTTT
The DNA here is from genome assembly GCF_000817695.3 of Arachis duranensis. Classification (NCBI taxonomy): domain Eukaryota; kingdom Viridiplantae; phylum Streptophyta; class Magnoliopsida; order Fabales; family Fabaceae; genus Arachis; species Arachis duranensis. The sequence goes on along the minus strand of NC_029781.3, from coordinate 6,035,563 downwards.
TCTTTCGTTTACAATAAGCACATCAAACTCAGTTCTGAAGTAGTTCTCAGCATCCTTTACTCTCATATTAGGTTGATTTCTTATTCTGTCTTCCAACTCATCAACTACCCATTTTTCATTAGCAGATTTACAATGTAAGTTTCGTGGGCAAGTATGCTCATTCACAAAGGTTTTGACTTGATAACTCACCAGATATGACCTCTTGGCACAGTAAATTTGTCACGGGCAGTTTTCATCATAGCAAATAGCTTTGCATCTTGTTGAATCAATCCTTGGGAAAAAATACTTCTTCCAAGGTTAATATTGAACTTTCTTACAGCTTTCTTGTCAATGTTAAACTGGACAGATATGTCTCCCAAATTTTCATGATCAAGAGGAATAGATGTTGCTGGAACTGTGTTTGGTGTAGCAAATTCTTTAGATACAGGAACTGTGTTTGGTGTAACTGGAACTGATGGATTTGGGTTGGCATCTGCTTGGGCCTTTTCTGTACCATGGGTCTCCTCTGTAATTTAGGCTTCAGTTTGTACCCCCTTCCAGTTGAAGAATTCTTCTAGGACCTTTTGCCTTCTTTGGGGTTGGAGTCCTCCTAACACAAACTTTCCTCCTCCTCCTTAATGGAGTAACATTAACCTCACCAGGTGCTTCTACACCAGCTTCTTCATTTGTATCTATAACATCTGCTTGGCTAATGGGATGCTCTGTGTATAATTCAATCTTATGTCCATTCTCCATAGCAGCTTCATACATCTTAACAACATCCATGTCAAGTCGCAGAAGCCTCAAACCACCCTCAATTTCCATTCTAGGCTGTCGCCAGTAGAAATCGGAGATGATTGGATACCAATGTCTTTCAGTAGGTCACTAATGAAGAAGCCATTCAGAGTATCCACGTTAACTCTCTCCACCTCATTAATTTCACCTTCTGCATAACACAACTTGCCATCCGACCCCCTTTCAAGTCTACCTCTATGGTGTATTACTAACGTGATATGCGTCGTTGTAGCCATTTCTGTCAATAACAAAAAAAATTCATATCTTCTAATATTACCTAACACCCAAATGAATAAATCATCAAAAATTGAATGAACCATCAATAAATATAATCAGTTTATAACATTATCCAACACCTAATTTTTTTCAACATTAAGACATGAATAAACATAAAAAAATGAACATTCCATATCAATACGCCTACTATTGTATATGCTCATTTATGTTTAAGAACACATGAGTAAGCAACTCAGAAATTCACTAAACAAAACATGGTATGCACTGCTACAAATTTCACAAAAAATATGATTAAGAGCTAAAATCTGCATAAATTAACCAAACAAATTCACCAATTTGGTGTTCAACAAGGAAATTCAACTAGCGCATAACCAAAGTTTAATCACAATCATCATCAAGAAGTTCAGAAAACTGCATATTTGTGAATTAAAATGCCTAATGAAAACAAAATTTAAGCCCTATGCTGATCAGACATAAGGTTTAAATCAAAGACTCCATTCAGGCGATATATCGAGCATGTGGTGTGCAGCAAATTCAGACAGCATGTTTAGTCCGATGTAGGCATCAAACAACCTAGAAAATACAGCCACAGCAAACACATTCAGTCCAAAACACAGAAATCATATAACTTAACCTAATCAGATCACTAAAACAGAATGAAAAAGCAATAAAAATAAAGAAAAGAAAGTCAGGGAAGCAGGGGAAGAGAATGGAACCTGCGTTGATGAGAGGGAATGACGAAGAAAGTGGGCGAGGCGGAGGAGTGGTGGTCGCAGCGGCACAAAAGTTCGCCGCCGTTGGTTGCTCGCCGAAGTGGAAGATGCGTAGCAGGGGCTGTTTGCGCAGAGACAGTGTGACTTCGCGCAAAGGAGGGAAGAAATGGGGAAATAGAGAAGAAAAGGGAAGAAGGATTGGGCGATGCTGGTCGCCGGTGGTCGTTTCGGGTGGACGGAGGCGGTTGGGCGGATTGGTTGGTGGCGTAGGGTTCAGTACATGGTTCAAGTCTCTCTCTCTCTTTCTGCTAGGACATGCAGAAAGGTGGTGAGGAAGAAGATGGAATGGCGCAAAGTACCTCTAACGTTTCTCTTTCTCTCTTCTATATCTACCTAGAAGGTTCTTAAAAAATTAAAAATTAAAAATCAAAAGTCAGGTAAGTACTTAACGTGCCATGTTGGCCTTTAAGTTAACGGAGCTAACATTTTAATGACGTTCGGGTACTATCGACAGATGGATCCGGTCTTTCATGGTTACAAAGTCACTTTTCTTCTTCTATGGATACTTTTGTCCGCGTTCACAAAGTTTATAGGTACAAATGATAGTTTTTCCTTACTCTGAATCATTAAGCATTTTAATTATAAAGTAACGGTTAATACAATTAACATCTATATTAAAATTGTAATAATAATAATAATTTTTTTCAGTTATTAATATTCAAATTGCGTATTATTATGGTCTACTTATATATAATCAACAACACTCTTACTAATATTACAATATTACTTTATCGATCTCATAATCTCTCATACAAAATTGTCAGAAATCTCTTAAATTACTTTTAACTTTGGCATAAGATCAAATTTATAAATTCAAATATTTACTTACTTCAATATGTATAAAATATAAATTGCTAAATTAATTTTTGTTATAATTATTATCATAGAATTTATTATCATATAATTTTTTGTTTTAACATTTATATAGATTATTTTGTAACTAATTATAAAATAAAAATATATCTATTATTTTTAATTATTCAAAAAATTATGAACACAAAATTTATAATATTAGCTTTTGAGGGTTCATTAAATTTTCAAAACAATTAAAAAGGAATTTGAATCCTCTAAATTTTAGATTTTCACTCTAGAGGATAAAGTGAGATTTTTTACCATTAAATATTTTCTCTCATACTTTCTCTTGATTCTATTTATAAAATAAATGGTAATAGATCATAATTTATCTTCTAAGGTAAAATTTAAAATTTAGAGCATCCAAATCGATTAAAAAAAAGTTAATATAAAGTGAGGAAATAACATCATTGTAGTTGAAAAACTCTTGTTGCCTTGTATTAGAAGTTATTATGCAAGAAAAAAGAGAGACAAATACTCATTAATGATATAAAAATTTACTATAATCACTAGGTTTGCTTTTAAAAGATACCGTTACAGTAGGTTAAATAACAGACATTTATAAATTTTTAATTTAACAAAATGACAAGGGTATTTTTAAGAAAAATAAAATCTATGAATAAAGATAAATAGCATAGTTTGAAGGATATTGATGCTATCTTTTTCCAAGACAAATTTGGTCAAACAAATAAACAAGAAGTTGCCTATGAATGATGATAATGAAGGTAATATGTCACTAGGTTTTTGGTACTTTACACGAAATTATTATTATACTTGCAACATTATTGTGCAAACTAAGCCTCTCAAAATTCACAGGCATAATAATAAATCCAAGTATGGCAATTTAAGCTGATCTAACATTGTTCAAGGCAAGGCAAGCCTTTCAATTCACACTGTTTTGAATATGCACTAGAACAGACACAAGGCCTACTTTAGAAGACAAGAGTAATTTTCTATAAGTATCTATCTATGAATTCTTCTCCCCCAAAACTTACCAAAAATTTGCATATCCAAAGAATTCTTTGAATTAGGACAAAAACAATATCAGCGCTTAAGAATCTAAAAGACCAGCAAAGTAGTAACAATTTAAGAATTTAAGAACATAGTTGGTAGCATTCACAACATTCAGAAAAGGGGCTAACTTAATTTCAGCTGATATGAGCATAATACATGAACAAATGTTGATTTAACTCTTGAACAAATGGCAGAAAACAAGGAGGAGAGTCGTAGGGTACAACTCTGCAGCAACTAGAAACCAAGAATCATGAGAAATGTTGATCCCTTCAAGAGCTACTGAAACTGGTGGCGATGGGAATGACAATAACAAGGATGAGGATGAGAAGAATAATGATCCCAATGCAGAGCCACTTCCTACTGTTCCTCTGGTACTTTTTAGCGCTCACAAGTTCGTTGTTAGCATCCTTAACATAGTGAGAAGCATGGATCACGTGGTGCTCAATGTCATCCATCTTCTCCCCTTGAGCCTCCACCATAACCGCCATGTCCAAGAACACCTGATGCAACTCAAGCAAGCTCTTCTCGATCTCTTTCGCCGCATCGTGCCTGTCCTGAATCTCAACCACCGTTTCCATCACTTTCCCCCTCCCATGCTCCCCAATCGCCTTCCCCAAGAACTCCTCTTCCTCGCCATTCGAAATGATCTTCTCGATCACCTCTTCGTCCGGGTACTCACCGGTCACCGTGAAGTACCTTCTTCCAACAGTCTCCTTGTACTCTGTCATCATCCTCTGCCTCAGCCCCTGGAACTCCATCATCAGCTCCTTCAGCTTCTTCCGGAGCCCGTTCGTGACCGCGATCCGAGTGCGGTAGATGGCGGTTGTGGTCCCGTCCTTGAGTCCCGAGAGCCTCCTGTTTGCGGAGTTGGCTTTGTCCATGTCTTCCAGATGGGCTCTAATGGCCCGGGCCTTCTTCAGAAGCGTCACAATGTCGGAATTGATTCTTGTCCTTAGAGATTTCAGAGCGTCGGGCTTGTGGAGTGATTTTCCCTCCTCGTTGGCCTGTTGGAGCCTCTCGAGTATCTCGCGGAGGCTCGCCATTTCCGTCTTCACCTTCTCGGCTTCCTCCAAGAACAGGCCCATGTCCGTGTCCATGTGAGTGGTGGAAGAGCTCAGCTCCACTCCCTGCCCTGCTTCCAAGTCCAATTCGTCTTTCATTGCCGCTTTCTTCAGATCCACGTAGCTCGTGAATGACTTGGTCATTAGGTCGTTCATTTTCGATTCCCTGCAACAACACAAACACCAATCAGAACTCTCTGCAACAATTTAGGTTGGCGAAATTGTGAGTTGAAACAAACATACCTAAGATTTGAAGCACGAAATGTAGCAAGGTAAGTTATGTCTGTGTGTTTGTTGAAGAAGAAGAAGAAGTGAAGGGTGTTTTATGAGTTCAAAAGTGTAACAGATAGTTTAATAAGGAAATAATAGAGCCGTTGCCCAATTCAACGGCTACATTTTTTTCTTTCTTCAAATGTTGTATTTTATTTCCTTTTTTATCCCCAGTTTAACTTGTGTTCTATGCGCTTAAGTCTTAACTCCCACTTGTTAATTAGATCTCGCCTAATTAAGTTCTATAAATTAAACTACGCCATAAATATTTTAACATTATAATACTCAATGTCCATTCTAAAAGTTTGATTTCTTTTTTAGTTTACAGGCGATATTATTTTTATTTCCCTAATAATAATAATATTATAAGTAATTTAACTTATTTACAATTAAGATATTTTTTATTTTCTTAATCTATATGTATAATTAAAATTGGACACTTATTTGGAATTGGATGAATTAAGAGTAAGATGTTTTCACTATTTCAATCTTTTGGACAATTTATGAACAAAGATGTGGGTCTCACCTTCTTTTTCTCAAATCATACCTTCATTACTCTTATTCAAAGTGCAAAAATGAGGATAGGAAAAACGATATGTCCTATAAACAAAATGTCATATTGATAAAGCTGTGCGAAATTTAAGAATGAGACTGAAGTTCAATTTTGATATCATAAAATCTTTTAAAACAAAGCTCTTAATTCTTATGTTGACTTTAATAGCCTTCTTGCTCACATCATTTTTGTTACATTATCAACCAAGATTAATGGTTTGACCTGAAAGGCGAAAAATATATGAAATTTAAAGCCTTCTGTTCTGCTATTACTGTAAGAAACACATTTTACCAAAGTTCAATGCATATAGATATAGCATATGTGGCTCAAATGTTTCCAGCAGAAAGGTGACACATATATCCACCGACACACTCAAATTCATGATGAAGGTGACTTGAAACTTTAACCTTTCTATTTATGTTGTGTTGTTTTCCATCCTTAATCTCTTGCCTTTAATAATCAGTGCAATTCAAAGAGTTTGATGAACTGTGTGACACACTTAAGATGAAGAAGCCACATTCTGTTATGGTACCATTTCCATCACAAGGTCACATAAATCCATTCCTCAAACCAGCAAAGATCCTTCACACCAAAGGCTTCCACATAACCTTTGTCAACAGAGTTCAACCACTTGCGCCTCCTCAAATCCAGAGGCTCCAATGCTCTCAATGCCATTCCAAGCTTCAATTTTGAGACCATCCCAGATGGCCTACCTCCTCCCTCTAACATGGATGCAACTCAAAGCAATGAAGCATCCCTGCACTTTGTGACTCTACCAGCAAGAACTGCTTCATTCCATTCTCCAACCTTATCTCAAAACTCAATGCTGCTTCTGATTCTCCTCCAGTGACTTGCATAATCTCGGATGGTATCATGACCTTCACTCTGAAGGCTTCTCAGCAATTTGGTTTGCCTAATGTACTCTTTTGGACTCATAGTGCATGTGCTTTCATGTGCTTTACACAATGCATGAATCTCATGCAAAGAGGCCTAACACCACTTAAAGGTACATAAATATATTTGTAATCTTATAAAGTTGTTATAAGATTACACAGATTATTGGTTAGTACTTTATTTACTCTAATTAGTATGTGATTTATTTGTAGATGCAAAGTATCTAACAAACGGGGACTTAGAAACCATCATAGACTGGATCCCTGGCATGAAGAACATATCTCTAAGGGACCTTCCTGGAATCTATCACACCACAGATCCAAATGACAAGCTTTTGGACTTTGTGGTGGAACAAATCGAAGCAGCTTCAAGAACTTCAGCTATTCTCCTACCAACATTTGATGCCTTGGAGACTGATGTGCTGATTGCACTCTCCACAATGTTTCCAAAGCTCTACACCATTGGACCAATGGAGTTGCTCCTTGATCATCATCAAACTACTTCAGAGACCAAATTTGAGTCAAACAAGTGTAATCTGTGGAAAGAAGAGTCTGAGTGCCTTAAATGGTTAGATTCACAGGAACAAAATTCAATTCTGTATGTGAATTTTGGTAGTGTCATTGTAATGAAACCTGAACAATTGGCATGGGGACTAGCAAATAGCAAGAAAAAGTCCTTATGGGTTATTAGGCCTGATTTTGGTTGAAGATGAGGCCTCCATTGTGCCACAAGATTTTGTATCAGAAACCAAAGAGAGAGAGTTAATGGTGAGTTGGTGTCCACAGGACCAAGTTCTGAAGCACCATATAGTGGCAGGGTTTCTTACTCACTGTGGTTGGAATTCCACTCTTGAGAGCATAATCAATGGGGTGCCTCTCATATGTTTGTGATGAATGGGGATTTGGAATGTTGATGAATAGTGATGATGTGAAAAGGGATGAAGTGGAGATGCTTGTGAAGGAGTTATTGGAGGGTCAAAAGGGTAAGCAGTTAAAGACAAGAGCAATGGAGTGGAAGAACTTGTCACAACAAGCTGCAAACACTGATGGATCCTCCTTTTCTCAATTTGGAGAAAATGGTCAATGAAGTTTAATTCTTAATGGATTTAAGAGTTACACTATATTTTACAACAACGAAAAACATAGTTTCTTTTTTATTTATAATAAATAAATAAATAAATAAATAATTGGTAGTTTATATTTTATAATAGGTTTATGTTTGCACATGCAGCACGAGGGGAAGGCAAGAGAAGTTAAGGTTCCTTGAAAGAGAGATGGAGAAGTCATCAGATCTAACCAAAAGCATGGCGAAACCACTTCACGTTGCAATGCTCCCATGGCTAGCCATGGGACATGTTTATCCATGTTTCGAGATCGCTAAGATTCTGGCACAGTACGGTCACTTCTCAACTCTCATATCCACACCATCAATCATAGATCGCCTCCCCAAACTCCCACCACACCTCTCCCCATTCCTCAAATTCACCAAGCTTCCATTGTCACCCTTCATTGACACCAACCACCTCAATCAAGATGCGGAATCCACCATGGACATTCCCTCCAACAAGCTCTATTACCTCAAGACAGCCTTTGATTCCCTCCAAGATTCAGTTTCCCAGGTAATCAAGGCCCAAACCCCTGATTGGGTTTTCTATGATTTTGCAGCTAGTTGGTTACCACAGATATGTTGGAATCTTCAGATTCCCTGTGCATATTTCAGTCCTTGTCCTGCCTGGACCATTTGCTTCTTTGACACCCCAATGGAGCAATTGGGTGGTGATGTTGATGCTGCTACAAGAACAAAGCCTGAAGACTACTATGGCCCTCCCAAATGGGTCCCTTTTCCCACCAAGATTGGTTTAAGGCCTCATGAGGTCAAGAAATTGATGGAAGATGTCACTGTTAACGAAACGGGAGCTTCTCCTGTTTTTGATCTCAACAGAGCCAATTCTGCCTGTGACATGTTTGTGATAAGGAGCTCAAGAGATCTTGAACCTGAGTGGTTGGATTATCTTGCTGAGTTTTACAAGAAGCCTGTTGTTCCTGTGGGGTTGCTTCCGCCGCAAGCATCCGATGCTAAAGAAGATAATACTAACATTGATAGCCCTGATTGGATTCAAATCAAGGCATGGTTGGATACACAAAAAGGGTCATCAGTGGTGTACATTGCTTTTGGGAGTGAGGTGAAGCTAAGCCAAGAGAATCTCCATGAATTGGCTCTTGGCATTGAGGATTCTGGTTTGCCTTTCTTTTGGGTTCTGAGGAACCTTCAGAAGGGCCTTGTTGAGTTACCGGATGGGTTCGAAGATAGGACCAAAGATCGCGGCATTGTTTGGAAAACTTGGGCACCACAGGCTAGAATCTTAGCCCATGGATCAGTTGGAGGTTGCTTGACTCACTGTGGTTCTGGTTCAATGATAGAGAATCTTTATTTTGGACATGTTCTTGTTATGTTGCCATTCTTGCTAGACCAAGGGTTGTATGCAAGAGTGATGGAAGAGAAGAAAGTGGGGATTGAGATACCAAGGAAGGAGGAAGATGGGTCCTTTACAAGGAGCTCAGTGGCCAAGGCATTGAGATTAGCTATGGTGGATGAAGAAGGAAGTGCTTACAGGAAGAATGCTAAAGATATGGGCAACAAGTTCAGTAATAAAGATCTTAATAACCATTATATTGTAGACTTCATTGATTCCCTTCACAATCACAAGTTTGTATAGAGAGATCTAGAAAACATGTGTAGTTGAGCTGGAATAGGTCATTTCCCTTCTGTTCAATTTCACCTGGTTTTTGTTCTGAAATAAAAATGTTGAAATTATGGAGTTGCTTGTTATTTATGCATAGTTTTGAAAGGAAAAGATGAAAACAGTCACCCCTTAAAAGATGAATAATGCTATCTTTCTTAAGTCTTTTTGTTAACTAAGTTCAACTAAATTGTTCTAATATAACAAAAATCAATTACGGTTAACATTATTCTAAGTATTATTATTTAACTTGGTTCATAAAAGAACTTAAATATGTAACATTACTTTTAAAAGATTCTAGAAAATTTTTTTAAATTTGGTTAAGTGCTCACCAGATTGTTAAAGGTTTCAATGAATATGATACGTCATAATGACATTTAGGTAGCGTTTGTTTTGAGGTACTGAAACAGAGACTGAGAGATTGAGACTCAGTATCATGTTTGTTGGTTCAGAGATTGATACTAAAATTTTTGTTAGTATTTCAATACCTCCAAAAAGTAGGGGCACAGGGGACTAAAAAATTTTTAGAGATGGAGACTGAAACTTTAATAACATTTTATATCTAAAATATCCTCATTTCAATTAATTAATTCCAATTTTATCTTTTGTACAAATTAAATTAGAATTTTATTTTCTAATGAATAATAGCTCAAATGATATAATTTTTTTATACTCAATTAAAAAATTGCGGGTTCGAGTCTCCTATCTAACAAGATGATGTAAATTTGAGTAGAGATCATAATAGTATATTAGCAGCGTGGATCTCGTGGCATGTCGTTTTGGGACTTTGTTAAAGACCAAAAAGAAAATAACTCTGTAACACAACATGCATCACTTATTATAAATCGTTCAATTTATACTAAAATCACCCATTAAAATTAATTACCAGTATAGAATATATATATTAAAATCAACCATTAATATAAAATATATACTAAAATATAAAATAGTCATACACATTAAAAATATTTAAACCATACATATATTTATACACAAATATATTGATAGTTAATTTTAGCAACTAATTTTATAGTTCATTTAACATTTTTAATACCCAAGGCACATTAAAATTAAGTTAAATTACATAAATAAGCACTTAACATTTTTGTAAATTATTTGTAGGTTTATTAATGAAAGAATATTTGCTGCGAGGAACACATGGATAAATTTTTTTTATTAAACTTGGCCGAATGGAACCTTTCTTAAACCCCACCTAAAACTCATATGATAGCAACCCACACAAAAAAAAAGAAAAGAAGACACACACACACACACAAATATGGATTCAAGTGCAGCAATTCCATGCAATGGCAATGGCAATGGCAAAAGCGATAGGCCTCTTCACGTTGCCATGCTTCCATGGCTTGCCATGGGACACATATACCCATATTTCGAGTTGGCTAAGATTCTTGCTCAAAAGGGTCACTCTGTAACCTTCATAAACAGCCCAAAAAACATTGATCGCATGCCAAAACCACCTAAGACCTTACAACCATTGATCAAGCTTGTCAAACTTCCACTACCACAAGTAGAGAATCTTCCAGAAGGTGCAGAGAGCACCATGGACATTCCCAGCAACATGGTATCCAAACTCAAGCAAGCCTATGTAGGCCTCCAAGGGCCTGTAGAAGACTTGCTCAAACGTTCAAAGCCTGATTGGATTTTGTATGACTTCGCCGCCGGGTGGCTGCCGCCGATCGCCAAGAGACTTAACATTCCATGTGCTCATTACAACATCACTCCAGCTTGGAACAAAGGTTTCTTTGATCCTCCAAAGCATGTGCAGGATAAGAATAAGTCTCTTGAAAGCATGTGTAGCCCTCCAACATGGCTTCCTTTCAAAACAACCATGCATTTCAAGATGTTCGAGATCATAAGAGCCGTTATGTCTGCCAGGGATGAAAAGACAGGGGAAATTGACAAGTTTGATCTCCACAAAGCTTATTCCGGTTGCGACTTGTTCCTCCTCAGAACATCAAGAGAGCTTGAAGGAGAGTGGTTGGACTATATTGCTGATAAGTACAATGTTCCTGTGGTTCCGGTTGGATTGCTCCCTCCCTCCATGCAGATAACAGACCAAGAGAAGGAAGAAAACAATCCTGACTGGGTGCAAATCAAGGAATGGTTAGATTCTCAAAGATCATCATCTGTTGTTTACATTGGATTTGGTAGCGAGTTGAAGCTGAGCCAGGAGGATCTCACTGAGCTGGCTTATGGCATTGAGCTTTCTGGTTTGCCATTCTTTTGGGCTCTCAAGAACCTCAAAGAAGGTTCACTTGAGTTGCCTAAAGGTTTTGAGGACAGAACCAAGGATCGTGGTGTTGTTTGGAAAACATGGGCTCCTCAGCTTAAGATCTTGGCTCATGGAGCAATTGGTGGATGCATGAGTCACTGTGGTTCGGGTTCTGTGATTGAGAAGATTCATTATGGGCATGTTCTTGTGACTCTGCCATATTTGCTAGACCAAGCTCTGTTCTCAAGAGCGCTAGTGGAAAAGAAGGTGGCGATCGAGGTGCCTAGAAACGAGCAAGACGGTTCATTCACAAGGGAGTCAGTGGCCAAGACATTGAAATTGGCAATAGTGGATGAGGAAGGGAAGAGTTTCAGGGAGAATGCTAAAGAGATGGGGAAAATTTTCAGCTCCAAGGAGATTCATGATCACTACATTGAAGATTTCATTGCAGTTCTTCAAAAGTACAGAAAACCTTCCCATTGAAGCTCCATTAGTCTCATTTTCTTCTTCACTGTTGTTTCTACTGTGATGTTTGCTTTTTTAAATGAATAAAATGTGCAACAATGCATTTTGGTTAGTGCTTAGTCCTGCCAATGTGTTGGGTTCCTCGTCCTCATGCATGGCATGGCTATGAAACTAGAAGTAACAAATGAGTGAATTAGTAAGCATGCATGAAAGTGTTTGGTTATTTCCCAACCACTAACTGGAGTTGAAATGCTAATGTAAATGTTATGAATAAATAGTAAAAAGCTTGAATATTTTGATGTGAATACATAGTACAAATCAGTAAAATTTGTTTCAGTTACCTCAAACTGGTCTCCTATTGAGAAAACTTCTTTTCAAAGGAAACCAAACAATGAAAAAGGAGAAAAAAAATTAAGAAAAAATCAGTGGAAAGGATTTGATGACTTGTTTCAAATCCTCACACTCAATTGATGCTTCAAATTTCCCACATGAAGCAGATGTTGTCCTAAGGGTACTTTCCTAATGCCAAGTTCATCAACAACGCTTAAATCCTTGCAAACATCTACCATGAACCTTACCAGTGCTTCTGATTTCCCTGGCAAGTGCACTTTCTCAAAATTCAACAAGTGTTTCTGAGGTGCATTGTGCACATTAGGTGGTGTAAGGAACAATAACACTGTATGGCTACTACTCAGTTTCCCCATGTTCTTGACTCCAATGTGAATATCAAAGGCCAAGTTTTGACAATGCTCATCAGCAACTTCAAGAGACTTGCATTCCAAGGAACGACACACATGATCTTCTGCTAATGGAAATGAAACCAACTGCGGCGCCTTCACTATTCTATGCTCTATACTTGAGAAGCTAAGTCCATCTCCAAATGCGAAAACAGTTTCCCCTTTGTAAAATCTATATGTTCGACCGGGGTAACCCGTTGCAGGATCTGCTCTCATGTTCATGTTGGTCATTGGTACCTTATCTACATATGATTGAGGATACCACGTCATTGGGAGTCTTCCACCTGCATCCAGGAAAATCATCGATGACTCAAATTTGTGTTATTGTCGAAATGGAAATTTTGCAATATAAGGGTGTGTTTGGTTTGCATTTTCATTTTCAGTGTTTTCTGTTTTCACAGGAGGTGAATACAGAAAACAGTGTTTTCACTGTTTTTACTTTTTCCTTTACAAAATCCAGAAAACAGAGAACACTGAAAATGAAAATAGAAAATGAAAACGCAAACCAAACACACCTTAAGGGATGAGTGTAAGTGGCCTACTTGGATTATGAAAACCAAAAATCACATCAGCAATGGCTGCTCCACCGGCTTCGCCGGGATAGCCAACCCACAAGATGCTGGCAATTTTATCATTTGATTTTGCAAACGACACGTCCATTCCCCCTCCAGACATTATGGCAAGAATCACAGGTCCCTTGGATGCATTAGCAACTGCACTCACTAGAAGTTGTTGCTGCCCAGGAAGAAGAATGTTAACTCTATCAAGACTTTCTGCTTCTATGGCTAGACTTGCACCAACTACAATGACAGTTGCATCTGCAGAGGCTGCAATTTGTGTGGCATCATCTAGATCAGCATTTGAACATGCCACATCAGGACAACCCGGAGCATAGGTTATAGGAACCAAAGCTGTTAGGCCTTGCAAAGGTGATATATAGTTGCAAGGGATGCCTGCAAAATTTGCAGCAAATTAGATAAGTTTACCAAATTATATGCATAAGTTGGGAAGTTTTGATACCTTGATAGTTTCCAATCATGACCCTAGTAGCATTAGCATTTGGCCCTATAACTGCCAATGATTTAATGGCTTTGGCATCGAGAGGCAGCCCTCCTGGACTATTTTTAAGCAACACAATCCCTTGCCTTGCAGCTTCGCGAGCTAGCTCCTGGTTCTGTGATGTACAGACATCCGTTGGACCAAGGCTTCCATAAGGTTGCTTGCTTGGATCACCATCAAAGAAACCAAGGCGCATCAACATGGCGAAATTGTTGGTGACAGCGTTGTCAATGGCTGATTCATTCAAGAGCCCTTGCTTGATAGCCCCTTCTGTGTATTGGCCAAGATAATTTCCACAGTCCAAATCCAATCCTGTGAAAGTAACAAACCATAATCTATTGGTAATTCAGAAATATCCAATGAATATGTAATCATATTATAGTGTGTTACCTGCTAGAATGGTTTCGGCCGCAGCTTCTTCAGGAGTGCTAGTGTAGTGCTGATCTTTGTAAAGCACTTCTACTGAATCACAATCAGAAACTATATATCTGAATAAGAATAACCACACATGTTCACATTAGATTGTGAACAACATGGACAACAAAGATGTAAAATTAAAAATGATCATCGAAACCATAGTAGAATTTGAAGTTACCCATTTAATTTCCATTGGCCACGGATGATCCCTTTAAGTAGGTCTGGATCAGCACATGTTGGTTTTCCATTAACCTGATTGTAGGAACACATGACACTAGCCACATTCCCATCAATTACACAACTCTTAAATGGAGGTTGAAATGTGTCATCCAAATCTTGTTGTGTCACCTAAAAGAAATTGACAATTCAATAAAGGGTAAGAAAATGATTCTCTACATCCAAATCAAGCTACCTTTCTACTTGAAAACTTCAGGCAAATGTATAGATTAATTACCACAGCATTAAAAGTGTAACGCTGAATGCCTTTCCAGTTATCCAAATCATAGGCTGTGTAGTGCTTGCAACAAGCAGCAACCTTGAGCTTGTTGGGGTCACCATCATCAGTTTGTTGCAGACCTTTAACGTATCCTACGGCGTATTTGCTACTCAACAAAGGGTCCTCCCCTGGCGTCTCTTGTCCACGTCCCCACCTCGGATCCCTGAAAATGTTAATGTTTGGTGACCAATATGTTAATCCAGCCAACCCCACATTGTACATTGCCCTTGCTTCTGTTGAAACCACCTAAAATGACCACAAAAGAAATATGAACACCACAAAAGTTGGCCATTTTGCAGCAAAATATCATGAACTCCTTTTTTGGATTTTTGATAAGTTAAAAGCAAAGTTGGTGTTTTCCTTCATAAATGTATTATGAGAAAAATAGAATTGAGTTAGTGGTCAATTGACTCAATTCTTAAATTATGTAATTGGTAATCAATCAGCATCAACAACAACTATATTATTCACTCTGGCTTCAATTTGCAAGTTGGAAAGCCTCTGAAGTCTACTTCAAAATTGTGGCAGTTCACACCCGCAACTCACCTAAAGTTTTGTTTCATTTAATTATTGTACTGACTAATCAGACATTTTTACCTTTATGTTAAAAAAAAATAAAAACAAAAATAAATCTCTAAAGTCAATCCCTTTCCCCAGCTTTTCAAAATCTTCATACTTACAACACTAATTTAATAAGAACTCTCTTTTCTTTTTTCGGTGTTCACCTCTATCTAAACCGTTGAACCAAGTAATGAACTGCATTATGATTATGACTGTAACAGAAATATATAATAAATTCCTCAGAATAGAACTACCTCTACCAACTCCATTGACAAAAACTTAACTGCATTTTAAGTCTTTGTCAGAAAAAAAATTTAAGAAAACATAAATAAAATTCGTTACTGGTAAAATTTCAAATTATCAAATGCATTAGATTTATTGAAAACTTGAACAATTTTTTGTATAGTCAAACATTATCCAAAAACTGAGAAAAGAGAAGAAAGAAGAAGAAAAGAGAAAAGCGACTAACTTTTCCAATGGCTTGAAAGAGTGAAGTGTTGAAAGAAGCTGCTGTGAGAATAGGCATGGGAAAACTGGTGGCTGCCGGAACAAGAGTGGAAAAACGTGTGCCGGGGCCGACGTCGGAGACGCCATGAAGAGCCTCAGACCACCATTCATACTTGGGAATCCCAAGCCTGCTAACGGCAACAGCAGAATTCACCAGGTTCCCGATCTTCTCTTGCAGTGTGAGCCTCTTCACAAGGTCGCTTACTCTCTCTTCCACCGACAATGACTTGTTGCAGAATCCATAAGCAGACAAAGAAGGGTCCTTTGAAACATCGCATGCAAAAACTGCAGATGTTGTTTGCCCTTCCACTCTGTCAGAACTCAGCAAAACAATTGCATAGCACAATGAGATGCAGAGAAAAACAGAGACCTTCGGTACTCTGCTTTCGTTGTTACACCCCATATGAAAAACTCAAAACACAAAACGGAACAAGTTAGTTATTTCTAAAGAAAAGAAAAGAACTGGCAAAAGGGTTATGTTTTTGTGTGTTTGGTATCTATAAAAAGTAATAAAAAATGGAACTTGGAAAGGTTTAAAGATGTGTTAAGAACACATTGTTTTGTAGCAACCCGTGATGGGTGATGAAGGAGAAGGAGGAGGAGGAGGAAGCCCCCCTCCTTTGAATGCAGTTGTTTTGTTTGTTTTTGGCGGAGAGCCAAAAAGAAAAACAACTGAAAAAGAATCCTATTATGTAATTTGATCCAATGAGTGAGCTCTAATTTTTGTGTCTATATATAGTAGTATAATCAGTCAAGCACTATTGTAAGAAAAAAAATTTAGAATAGAAAGGAATAAGAGAAAATTTAAAAATAATCAAATTGATTAAAAGAGAAAGCGGGAAGAAATAATTTGATTAATAAAGAAATTTATAAAAGAAAGAATTCAATTTATTAATTATAATATGGTGACAGTTGCCTGATACGGTAAATCACTTGAAGACTTTGACGGCTAGGCTGGCTGCTACTACTTTTTGAGGAGTGAAATCAAAGGAAGACATCGTTTTATTGATTAATTACGAAAATGATGGAAAAAGTGTGTATTATATAACATGTAACATAATTATAAAGGAGTTCACAATTGAATCATGTGAAGCTTACTTAGATGGGGGGTAATCTGAATGAGTTGGACTTGTGATGTGAGGCTTTTAGGGTTGATCAGAATAAATGAATATGAGGTTGTCATTTTCATGGAGAAAGCGAATCGGGCATGAATGGATTAGATAGTTAACTGTTTAGTTCGGGGAGTGTATAATAAATGAAGCAAATGGATGGGATATTCTGTATGTGGTAATATCTACAACGATTGTATCAAATTGTGTTCACTGGTTTGTCATTAAAATGCAATGTTTTTTCATCAATCATGAATGATCAACATCAACCGTCATGCAATGTTTATTCATCGAGTTCTGAGTGGTCCTCTTAGTTCTAATTGGTACAAATTTTCTGAGAGCTGAGAACAATCGTATCTCACACGAATTGTATTATTAATGAAATCGATCACCAAACCAATCGGAATCAAGCGCAATAATATGGGCGAAATTGGGAAAATGTTTTTGTCAATCCATAATTCAAGGGTAAGATGAGTTTTTGTTAAGCTTAAGCATTTTGGTTCCCTAGTTATGATTTTGTCAATACACTACAAATTATTTGTTACGTACTAAAACTAACTACTAAAATTAATTATTATATATAATTTAATTTATTTTTAATATATATTTTATATTTTATTATATATTTTATTTTACTAATTTTAATTTTTACTTAATATAATTATTTTAAATTACATATTACCAAAATTAATAAAATAATAAATAGTTCAACATTTATCACAATCTATTTATAATATATTAAAAAGAATTTAAGGTAATTTTACAATCATACATAGACATTTAATTTTATTTTAGATTATTACATAAGATTTTATTTTAGGTAGCATAATTTTTTATGTTTACATTATGTTATAAAATTTTTATTGTATTTTATTCTCTCATAATAATTTATTTTTATATAATATTATAGAATTTTTTTACATTATTTTTTTAATCGCTATAATTGAATTATAAAACTTATTTTATTTTCTCATATTAAATTTACTGATTCTTATTTTTTGTTATTCTTTATTATAAAATTAGTGTTTGACTTTAATTTTTTATTTTTTTATGTAAGTTACATTATTATTTTTAATGTTAATATTAATTTTTTAATAAATATAAATTTAATTAAAATATAATTCTTTCTCTCCTTTCATACTCATCACTTTTTTTTATTTTTATTATATAAATTAACATTCGCTTCACATATTTTTTTATCTCTTCTCACATAATTTTATACTTCTTTTTTTTCTCTTTCTTCACTTTTGGTGTTTTTTGACACAATTAGAACTTGGTTATTGACTATTATTTTTATTTTTATTTTTTAAATTTGCTATAATGTATATACTAAATGATTATGTAATTGTATTTCATAGTATTTTTTTTATGTAATTATATTCATTAGTTATATAATGTTAGCATCAATCATTACAAAAATTAAATTAATTTTGGAGTATATACCCATTTTGGTCTTTAAAGAATTCAGATTGGACACTTTAGTTTCCAACTAAAATTAATTACTCGATTGGTCCCTAACAATTAACTCCGTTAGTCACTTAGATCCTTTACTCCGTTAATTCTAACGGAGGACAAAATAGTCCCTAACAACTCTAACAGTGGACAAAATGGTCCCTGATCTTCTCTGTTCGAAAATGATGGTTCTAGTTGAACTTGAGAAGGAGGGTTGAATCAAGTTAGTTTAAAACTTAAAGTTTCAAACTCTGTTTTGCTGTTGCTCAAGTTGCAGGAGATTATTTAAAATTGTCTCATACGCAGAACATTAAAAGAGCAAAGAAGAGGAGAAAGAGGCCAGCATGTATCCTGGTTCGGATTCTCAGTGCCATGAATCCTACGTCCAGTCTCCACCACAAACCATGGTGGAATTTTCACTATAATTCTCAGATTACATACACCAATACTATTGAATTAATTCCTAATCCAACTAGTATCTACCCCTAAGCTTTCTTCACCAAGTTTAGCAACCCCAAAGTGCTATCCCAATTTGGAAGGGAAATCTACACAGATTCAATTCTCACCAATTGCTAACCCAACTTGGCAAGGGAAACTTAATCCTAGTTCATACACCCAAATTACATCAGAAATCAGTGGCTATTTTGTATCACTCTTGCCTTTTCTCTCTTGGCTTTTGAACCTCACATAATTGCCTTTTTCAAAACAGAAAATAACGCAAGACAGACATAACGTAAAATCAGAATTAAGCTTGAGTAGAAGAAAGAGATTCCAGCCCTATGTTAGAGATGGTGCTCTGAATATGTGTGCTCTCTTTCTTAACTTCATATGTTGGATTGAAGCTTGTTTTATATCTTCATTTTGGCTTCATTGTAGCTTCATCCTCTTTGTTTTTCCTTGCTGCCCGTTGGAGTGGTCCTTGATGGCATGCAGTCCTTTTTTCAACCTGCTCCACTTCTCCTGCTGTCTGAGGAGCTCCACCACTACCTCTGCTGTCCTTAGAGTTTCTTTCTTCCTTGGCATGCTCTTCTTTTGCATCCTGCTCCATGATCTTTGCCATACGAGGAGCTGCTCCTTACTTCTGCATATTTGTGTTTTGCTCAACCACCAACAAAATGTTGCTCTGCTATTGTCCTTGGGTTAGTGGGGTGTGCCTTTGTGTCCTTTCTTGCTTTTGTAGAGCCACACCTGTCCTTGCTGTATTGTTGCTTCCTTTGTTTTCTAGCTGTCTTGTTTTGCTTGTGATGTAGACAGCTGTCCTTTTTCTTTTACCAAATGCATAGCCTTTGCTTTTTGCTGAACGGTGTAATAAAGATGAAGTATTGGGCTTGTGCATTTGCTTGGAACATCAAAGGAATAAACAAGTAGCATTGCTTGTCTGTGAGAGAATTAATGGGCCTGCCACAATAAAACACACATTAAACAATATTGGGCTTTTCAACCCAATTAAATGTTTGTCATCATTAATCAACCCAAAATCAAACTAGGCTCAACAGGAAACAACACTATTCTCTCCCAATTTTCATCATATCTTGCATAACACTTACAGTCTAACACTGTAATTTCAAACTATACAATGCACACTCTATAAATTTAATGTTCACAAGAAAAAAATCCTCAACTTGTTCTCAACCAATTCATACTTAGGAAACTAATGCCTATGTCTCTCAACTAGTTGTCGTCTTCGATGGATCCCATAGACAGCAAGTCTGATTTAATTTGTTAAGACTCGTCGTCGTCGTTGCCATCTCCCTCCTCCTCTATCCTAACATCTCCATAACCACATTGCACACAACTCCGATCGCTTTCTTCAGCTTCTTCTCCGAACTAATGTTCAGTAATCGCTTCAGTTTCCATATGAGCGGCAACGGCGACATTGCTCGTTGTAATAGCTTGGATGCGACGTCAAAGCTGTCTGCCAACCTGGACTTCAGGAAAGAAGGAATGAAGCACTCGGTGTTTATTTCAAATGAGAATTTGCATATGATGTCAAAGGAGAATCTTCTCGTAATGTCCTAATGTTCAACAATCTATATTGCTTGCCGGAGAGTGGAGAAAGGCGTGTCCTTGGAGTAGTTGTGGAATTTGATCTTGAGGATGTCGTGGACGTTGTCGGAGTTGGGGTGATGTTATCAAAGACGTGGAAGTGGATGCTTTTGGTGGGTGAAGTGCAGATGAGGTGGATGTACCAGTCACAAAGATTTAGGAAGTGTGTGGTCCATGACATGTTGAGGTAGGTGTGACACATGTGACAATTACACCATAGCTTAATCTTGGAGTTAAAGAGGATGAAGGAAAAGATGGAAGAGAAGACTGTGAAGGTGAAGAAGGAGAGTATGAATGTTAGGGTTATGCGAGATATGATAAAAATTGGAGAATAATAGTGTCGTTTAGGGATCATTTTGTCCCTTGTTAGAGTTGTCAGGGATCATTTTGTCCCATGTTTGAGTTTTTAGGGACCATTTTGTCTTTCGTTAGAGTTGACGGAGACAAGGACCTAAGTGACTGACGGAATTAATTATTAGGGACCACTCGAGTAATTAATTTTAGTTGGTGACTAAAATGTCTGGTTTAAAATTCTTTGAGAACCAAAATAGGTATATACTCTTAATTTTGATATGTCACTAAACAAAATTGTAAACTGCTTAATCAATTAAATTTAATACATAACATTACTAAATTGAATTATAAAATAATAATTAAATATAATTATTATCTATATTTAACTGTGTACCTTTTTTATTTTTTTATTATTAAATAATAATATTAAATCATATATAAATTACTAAAAAAATTTTTACAATACTTTTTATAAATTAATTTTTAAATTTAATATTAATTTACATATTATTTTTCCTATTTTTAAACGATATAGTAATTTAAAGGGATAAGTATTGTTTTGGTCCCTTACGTTAAGGGTCGGAATCGAAATCGTCCCCGATGTATATTTTGATTTAAAATCGTCCTTAAAGTCGCTTTTGAATTTAAAATCGTCCTTTAAGAAGTAAACTTTTTATAAATGACGATGATACCCTTCTGGTTTACTGGAAGACAGGGTCGTGCACATTCTATCAGGTATGTGTAGCTGTTCAGACCCTGTTGTCGCCGTTCGTGCTTCATTTGTCGCCACCATCTCGCCGTTTGCGTCGTGCCATCGTGAGCAGAACCACGAAGAGAGATGGATCGCGAGTGAGGGGGTCACGGGCTTGGAGCCGCCGCGTCTTCATCACCACCACGTCCTCGCCGCGCTGCCGCCGTCGTCCTCACCACGCTACCGGGTGTGGAGAGAGAAAGAAGGGGGGAGAAACAGGGAGGTCGCCGCCGTGACCTCCTCGTCGTCGTCGGCTTCCGCTCTGCTGCTGGTTGTCGCCTCACCGCTGCTGCTCGCCGCCTCTGCTTCTTGCTTCGCTGCTTCATCTTCTGCTTCTTCTGCTTCTTGATTTGTTGAATCATTGTTGGTTTTGAGGTGTTGGTTTTCTTGATTTCTGAATTTCTTGATTTCTGAATTGTTTGCTGTTGATGGAAGAAGTTTGTTAATTGATGATTGTTTGTTGTTTGTTGTTGTGGTGGTGGTGGTGGTGGTGTTGGTGTTGGTGTTGGTGTTAGT
>NC_029781.3:6002416-6013464 GCF_000817695.3 Arachis duranensis | reverse complement strand
GTGTTTTTTTTTTTAATTTTTTAAATTTTATTAAAAAGGAAGGGTAGTTTAGGAATAAAATTTAAAAAGGACAATTTTAATACAAAAAAAAGAGTAAAGACCCAATCCGGTCCTTGTCCATTTTCACGAAGGACAAAGCGATCTCTGTCCAAAAAAAAGGGACACTTCGATCCTCAACCTTTTTATTTTGGTACAATACGGTCCTTCTGTTAAAAAATTCATTAAATAATAATAAAAATTAATTTTGTGGGAGTTTTATTTGTATTTTGTGGGAGTTTTAAACCCCCACAAAAATATTTTTAACAATATAACTAATACATTACTACCATTATCTTTTTCATCCTCATTATTATCACTCCTACTTCTATTATTTTTATTGTGTAACTATATTTTATCATCATCATTATCTCCTATATCGTCATTATCACCAATACCAATATTATCAACATTAAAGTTCTCTTCTTTCATTTCTTATTCCATGGTATTTTTTTCCTTTAAAAGGTATTATACTATAATTATTTCTTTCATTTCTTATTCCATGTTAACCACCAAAAACTCTCCCGAATTATTTAAACGCCGACAAAAATACACCCGAATTTTATTATCGACAAAAATGCCTTTAAATAATTTTAAAACGCAAAAAAAATGCCCAACAGTAAATATATATTTTCAAAAAATACCTTAGAGATTGAATTTTGATGTAATTTTTTGCAAGCATTATTAGAAAAATGAGATATTATTATTCTTAAAATTTGATAATTTTTTACTAAGTATATATTTTGTTTGTAATTTTTTAAAAGTATTATGGGTTATTAACAAAAAAATTATAAAAAATGATATACTTAACGAAAAATTACCAAATTTTAAGTATAATAATATCTCATTTTTCTAATAATTCTTGCAAAAAATCATATCAAAATTCAATTTCTAATATATTTTTTGAGAAATACATATTTAATATTAGATAATCTTGCAAAAAAATTAACATTAAATATGTATTTCTCAAAAAATACTTTAAAGATTGAATTTTGATATGATTTTTTGTAAGCATGATTAAAAATATAAGATATTATTATTTTTAAAATTTGATGATTTTTTGTTAAGTATATATTTTTTGTGATTTTTTAAAAGTATTATTGGTTGTTAACAAAATAAATTATAAAAAATATATATAATTAACAAAAAATTACCAAATTTTAAGAATAATAATATCTCATTTTTATAATCATGCTTACAAAAAATTACATCAAAATTCAATCTCTAAGGCATTTTTTAAAAATATATATTTACTGTTGGGTATTTTTGTTATGTTTTTAAATTATTTAAAAGTATTTTTGTCGATAGTAAAATTTAGGGGTATTTTTGTCGGCGTCTGAATAATTCGGGGATGTTTTTGGTGGTTAATCCATTATTTTTTTTGTGGCATCATTTTTATCAATGGTTTATTTTCACTTAACCACCATTGATGAAGGAATTTTTTAAAAACAAAGTTATTAATAGTTTGTGGAGGTTTAAAACCCCCACAAAATACAAATAAAACCCCACAAAGCTAATTTTTATTATTATTTAATAATTTTTTTAACGGAAGGACCGTATTGTCCCAAAATAAAAAGGTTGAGAGTCGAAATGTCCCTTTTTTTTGGACAGGAATCGCTTTGTCCTTCGTGAAAATGGACGAGGACCGGATTGGGTGTTTACTCCAAAAAAAACGTTAAGGACAATTCTAATCGAAAATTAGATCGGAGACGGCTTCGATTCCGACCCTCAACGTGAGGGACCAAAACAATACTTATCCTTAATTTAAATTTATATTATAATTAATTTAGTTTTAGATGTGTGGGTTGTATGATTGAGTAATGTTATATATCTAAATTTTATTATAAATTAAAATTAATCAAATTAAATAATAAGACTTGGAGTAATATTTATCATTAATTTTTGTTAATATTAAACTAATTTAGTTTAATTTGTCACCAAAAAAATGTAGTTTAATTTAGTTAATACAAATATTTAGATGTGTAGTATAATTGTGTCTGATTCCATCATTCAGTGGCATCTATAAATTATAAAGTACCCTTGTCCCTATCCAAAATGGATGTACATCTGTTTTTCGTTTTCTTTATTTATTTATTTCAATCCACTATTACTATTTAAACATTGGAAATGGGAAGAAAGTTAGTTTAGTCATTTTTTTGGTTATATACAGAAATAATTATAGTAGTGATAAAGTGTAATAATACTAATAGATACAAAAATGATTATATGAATAGAAGAAAAAGAGTTGATCCAAAATCCATAATTAAGATGAGAGGTGAGAATGAGATGAATGGGAAAGTGGGGGTGGGGCTGGGATACGGTGGACCCGAGTGCAGAAAAGCACACTTCTCATACGGGTTCCAGTGGGGTCCACCACTTGGTGACGCATATGATATGATCCTCACTGTAAGCCAGTAAGCCACCCACCCACTTCATATCCAACATGCATGATGATGCATCACATTCATTTATGTTCAACCATCTCGTTAGTTACTTCTACAATTGCTTGCAACTTGCAAATTAAACTTTGATAGAGCACTTAGTTAATGGTCCAATTCCAATGATAAAGTTTTCAAGTCCCAATCCATAGCTTACTATCTAGGATAACTATATGCCAACACATATCTTTAGCTCCTTTTGATAAGTGCATATACCTGCATATAGAGGAATAATAATGCTCACATATCTAATTTTTTTTTTATAGGATCTGCCCTACTAATAATTTGACTATTTTGACAACGAAATAAGAAAATATTTTTGCTACGGTATCTCCCAACCCGACAGGTCAAGAATTAATCTGTCGCAGATCTGAGTTTCATTTAAGAGTCTGCCGCTGATCAATGGATTGCTGCATGCACAAGGCGAAATTCGAACTCCGGATACTGACTTAAGCGGACCAACCAAGTTGGTTAAGTAGCTAGTGAGTTGAAACACAGCATACTCCATAGAGGCCCATACTAGACCCATTTTATATTTGGTCCGCTGCAAATTACCTACCCAATATTGATTGCATTTGCAGCCTCGCTACCAAAGTCAAAATCGTTAATAAATAATAATCACATACTATGCAGTGCTTCAAAAATTCGTATTCTAATTTCTACCAAATGGAACGTAGCTCATTCTTCGAGTAGGTGACAATTCTAACATTTTAAATCATTTTCATAAATATCATCACCTGAGTATATTTCATCGGCAATGAGTTCATAAGTGTTAGCTCTCCAGAATCCTATTATTTATTTATTTTTTGTTTTTTATTTTTATTTTAACCTCTCGTTCTTCAAAAAAATGTCGAACAATAATAATCCTTTTATTTTATCATCCCGACGACGACGTTCCACAATTGCATAGCGTACGTGAAAGGAAAAATCATCATCAAACATGAATATGGCTTCTTTTTTGGTTTATTAGGTACTTAAAATTATGGAACCAAACTGAATATGATTTTTCAAATTGATAATAAATCAGAGAATAATCACGTTCCGTGGTATAACTAGCTACGGTTGATAAATAAGACAAGGCAGCATATGGTCGTGACCACCGAAAAAAGCCATGAAAGGGGCTCAGATCCAAATCAATTGCAAGAGAGTTAAGATATATGGATCTGATCATAGTAACGTTCTTCTAAAATTGGGGAATATTATTGAAGAATGTCTTATTCTTTGTTTGATATATGGAAATTGAATGAGACAAATTAAATTAATGGGACACAACGCATCAATTCATTCTTTAAGAAAACGCTAAAACTACGTATAAGACACAAAAATTGAAAGCGGTGTTTCACTTTTAGGGTGACTTGGCTTCTGCGGCTGTGAATAAATATATATTGATAATTTGATGGAGGAAAATAAAATGAATTAAATTAAGGTTTAATTACTCTGTAGGTCTTTATAGTTTTACCGAATTTTTAATTAGGTCCCTATACTTTTTTTCTTTTCAATTGGGTTCTTGTACCCTTTTTTTTTCAATTAAGTTCCTGTTAACGTTTGACGTTAAAAAAAACATTAGTGAGCTGTGGAATGACTTATTTATCCCTGTCTTCTCCTTATAAACACTCTCGTTGAAGTATATGAGGTTTCTTTTCTTCTCCCTTTTTCATTTTCATTTTTTATATTCTCCAAATTTATGGCTCATAGTCAAGGAACCTCATTCATTCTCTCTTCGGGAAGCTGTGTTTCTAGAAGCTCAAACTCGAAAGAAAGAAGACACCTGTATTTCTGTGGAGAGGCAGTAACCGTCTGCCGTTCCTCAACCGTTTCTGACCATTGTAGAAGGTATGTTACTTGTGGGAAGATACCAAAATGCAACTTTTTTGAGTGGATTGATGATTTTGATTGGATTGAGGTTGATGACGGTGCAAAGAATGGGTGGCCAAAGGAGAAGGAAAGGCGGGTTCACTGTTTTTGTGGTGACACTCTGAATCTTCAAATTTCAGGAACAACAAAGAATCCTAATAGAAGATTTATTTCTTGTCCTAACAGAAGATGCAAATTTTTTGAGTGGGTTGATGAAGTTGGTGCAAGAAGTAACGTGTCTGCTACTGCTGTTGGAGTTGGTGGAATACAAAATTCTGCTAAGTTGGAAGTTGAAATGTGAAAATTGGATACACAAGAAAAAAAGATAGAGAGGCTAAACGTGGAGATGGAAAGATTAATTGTTGAAGCTAGAGAAATAGATGCTTGTGTGGGTAAATTATGTGATGAGTTGAATATTCTCTAAGAACAAGTTGGGAGGTTGGATGACAATATGAAAATTCAATGTAAATGCAATATATGCTATTTATGTTTTTGCTAGTTTTAATAATTGGAATGTGATTTGCAAGAGTTTAGGGTTATCTGTGTTATGAAGTTGTAATGTAAGAAATTTTATGGCTTCAATCCAATTAAATTTAATTATGTTTAGTTTGAATC
This sequence comes from Arachis duranensis, assembly GCF_000817695.3. NCBI lineage: Eukaryota > Viridiplantae > Streptophyta > Magnoliopsida > Fabales > Fabaceae > Arachis > Arachis duranensis. The sequence goes on along the minus strand of NC_029781.3, from coordinate 6,008,521 downwards.
AATATTTTGCACTTTGATATTTTCTGTGTGTATAACAAATGATAGTTGGAAAGCAACTTTATGAATGTGAATATTTAAATTTTCACAATTGACAACAACTTGCAGCAAGAAGTGGCCAGAAAAATATGCTACATATATTTTCATATCATAAGTGGTCATATAATATGCCACATATAGCTAATCCAAAATAAAGATCCAAAAAGTGCAACAATTAAAAGTGGTCCAACTTGATTACAAAATATCAAAATAGTAGTCCTATCCACATAATAAACAATGGCCACATAGACACAATTCATCACAAGATATACTATTTAACAGCAACCCCAACAACCCTAACTATAAATATAAAGAGACTTCAGTCATCATTTAGGTCTATATGTAGATTAGGTGTCCCTTTTTGCTTCATCACTCCTAACTTTAGCCGCCCACTTCTCCTCACACCAAGAAACGTGAAGTGGCTTTTGCACCATAGCTTTGGATCCAATGATGCTAACTTTTCATAACATTGACGGTTGATGTTCATTAGCTGAGTCATCCTCCTCTTCCATTCCTCCACATATGTAGCTTTAGCTATTGATAGAATTAGGTCGCACAAAACAGTTCCACCTCCATATGCTTTCTTGCAATTGGCATACAGATGTCTCAAGCATAGTCGATACTCTAAAGTCGGCATCATCTCTTGAAAAACTTACATCAAACCCTGCAGCACATCATATATAATAAAGATTCATATAGCAGCAACATATCATATATAATAACTTTTCATAGAGCTGCAACATATCATATATAATTCACCTCTTTTGATGAACCTTGATTCAATGCAGCAGTAACCATATCACAACTATACACTTCTCTAGCAGTATACTATAGCATTTTGCATAGTTTAGTCTTAATGACAGTAAATTATAAAGTTCAATTAAAACACTAATTTTCATTTGATTGAAGATAACAAAGAAGCAATGAGACAACTTTTTTAGTTCATCACAATCAGTTAGTGGAACAACAATGCTAAAATATAAACCATGGGGAAGGAGGCAAATAAGATACAAGATTCAAAATATAATCAATATAAACAGATTTCAAAATCATAAAACCATTATGAGAAATGCAAAGTGTGCAATGAAAAAAAAAATTAAGCGAAACCTAGCTAAGACAACTACTAAATCATATACATGCTACATTGCAGTTTTTATAAGACTATTAAAAATTGTATATGGGATTATGTATATTTTTCAAGTAGTATTTGGTCTGGGGAAAAATAAGAGCTACATTTTTACTAAGATGGTAAAACAAGAGACAATATTTATAAGAGAGATTGCCATAGTAAAAGTTCAAGAGCTAATATTTACAAGAGACAATATTTACAAGATAATTGCTACATATTTACTAAATTAGTTGGTTTAAGAGCTCCTGAAGTTCTAATGGATTGCTTAACCATTTACACAGCATGTTCATACATATTTAAATAGCAAATGCTAATCTTTTGTTGGTTGGACATGAATACCCTCCAAAAGCATTTTCAACTCTACCATCATTTTCAATTTTAACGACAAATCCAAAATGATCCTCGTGGTTTTTATTGTCTGTACTGTCATCAAATCTATCCTCTTCACTAGAGGCTTCTGATTCACATTCAACCTCTACTTCTACGAAACCACTCTCATTGTACTCCGCTTCAGTTGGCACATAGTCCTTATCATTCGAACATATCTCAACATTATTACCTTTCCTACAGCCATCAACAACATACACCAAGCAATGCTTAACAGTTTGCAACACTAATAACCTCTCCATTCTCATGGCATCTCTATCACTCATCAACTCTCTGAGACCCGAGCTCAATTGACAGTCTGGTTCACAGTACCAGATCTTGGCATACCCTTTGTACCCTAACTTTTGCAACTCACTAACTATTTCTTGCAAACTCCATTCATCGAGCTCATAATGCATATCTTCCAACACCTTTCCCCCCAAATATTCTAGCCCGTTCCCTAAATCATGAAACTTGCCACCATGGTGTATGTCTATGGTAAAATCCGAGTCCCCCATCACTACAGGTATTAAAAATAGAAACATAATTCATTTAAAACAACATCATCACAGCCACAACAATCAACATTCAAGAATAAACAAAATTCATCATCCAATGCTATAGTAGCTCCATTCAATCACATAATTTGAAAAAAAGGTTCAGACTTTCATAACTTAAAACCATAAGCATACATCACACTTTTACAAATTTTCCACTGACATCAAAATCAATTTAATAAAAATAGAAGCAAAATCCATTTAAAGCACCACCATCGTAGCAACAACAGTCAAACAATGCCATATTTTTTTTTGAAAAAAAAATCACATAAATATCAAGTTTTAATACTGAAAAAATGAGGCTTTTTTCTTTGTCACTTACATGCAGAAACTTCGACTGTAGGGAGATGGAGCAGAGGCGTGGTCGGAGGCTCGGCAAGGTGCGGCATGGTAACTCCAGGCGAGGGCCTTCACCACGACGGAACGAAGACGCCTGGGCCGGAGAAACCGTGGAGAAGACCTCTAACAACAACAATGCACAGGGGCCCAGCGCAGAGGGAAGGCGACGGAGGCAGGAGACGGAGACACACACGCCGTGGACAAACCGTTGCACTCGATTGCAGACACACGCCGTCGACGGAGAAGAGGAGAGAAACTTAGGGTTTCTTTTTTACTTAGGAGTGAAATGCGAGGGGTTATTTAGGTATTAGGGAAAAATTCAGATTACTTCACCAAGCCTCTACAGCTAATTGCCAAGAATATTCTTTTTTATTAGGAATATTCTGTTATCTCAAACGTTACACTGACGGCAGGGACTTAATTGAAAAAAAATAAGGTACAAGGACCCAATTGAAAAGAAAAAAAGTATAGGGACCTAATTGAAAATTCGGTGAAACTATAAGGACCTGCAGAGTAATTAAACCTTAAATTAAATAATAAAATTCTAACAAACAATAATAAATATACATATACTACTACTAGTCATTGTTATCATTGACTCTATCAAAGTGCAGTCGACTTCATGTAAAGTTGATAGTTAAGAGCTGTTAGATAAAAATTTAATCAAATCAGTCAAATCATCTAACAGCTCTTAGCTATCAACTTCAGATGAAGTCGATTGCACCTGAGTTTCTACCGTCAAAATATGCACCATTAATAAAGTACTGCGCTTTTAGTAGTTGTGATTTTAGTAGTTGTGAGGAGTCACCTCTCAACTTTATTATATGAAAGATGATTTTGCAAGGTTGAAGCACTTATTTGTAAAATAGGGTCATATATGTATACTCATATGAATCCATGTATAACATAGGAGTGTCCTAACTCATCAATCATAACAAGTTTATTTTATTTTGTGTAGTCACATTTTGAGTTCTAGTGGTGCCAAACTACCAAGACTATTATAACCCAAACCGAAAAGGCACTTGGAGAATCTCTCATGTAAAATAATCCATATTTGGTGTGACAGCAATGGAGCTAAGATTCAACATTTGGGTAAATCCGAAGGTGGTGGAAGAATTTGTGTCTGAGGAGAAGGACCATCTTTCACTAGCAGCACCATTCCCATCCCCCAACTTGCATGCCTCTCTAAATGACAATGCACAAACCACACCCCTAATCATCATATTCAACACATTCATTAGCCTTATATAATCTTAAACGATCCAAAAATATATCGAAATGTTATACATCCAAGTCCTTTTGTTAACCAAGTTGGTTTAACATAACAAAAATTAGTTACGACTAGCATTATTCCAGTTTAACTTAATTGGATTTAGTTTATAAAAAGACTTAGATGTATAGTATTAATAAATAAAAAGATATTAACGAAGACAAAATAGTTTGAAAAACCAACCTGGATTGTCTGCCCTGAATCTAAGGGCGACCCAACCATTCCTTGGAACTCCAACAGTGGTCTCTTGAGGTGGATCAACAAGATTATAGTTCTTGGGATCTCTTTTTGGATCAAAGTTTCCAAAACCCCAACCAACCACATAGAAGCTGTATCCATGAAAATGAACAGGGTGGTTATCACCAGTCACCACACTAGTCCCTTGCAAAACTACCTCAACACTTGCATTATACTCCAAAACCAACACCTTGCTTCCAAAATCTGTTGCCAACACATAACCTGGCAACTTATCATCAGTGTAGTTGAATCCCCTTTCTGGTTTTCTGGGGAAGTTCATCTCAAAAACACCAGGGATTTTCTCATAGTAGGCTCTTAGAAAGTCAATGTTTGGTAACACAAGGCTAATGTTGTTCACACTAGCTGCAAGCCTTTTACCAAATGGTCCTTTGCATGGTTTATCTGCACTGCAATTAAGCAGGTTAACAGAGATTGTGAACAACAATTTGTTGTCCACTTTCTCAGGTACTTTGATTGGCTTGTCTTTGCTTGCAAGGCTTCTCAACTGCTTAGTGAATTCAGTTGCTGCTTCTGTTCTGTTATACGACGGAAGACGGCACCCAATCGGGCTTTTTCCGTCTTCCTCGGAGCCATTGTATATAACCAAACCTGCATGCATGGATGAAATCTTATAAATTTCATGGCCTTAAACAAAAATAAAAAATTTTCCTTTTTCTTTAAGTTATAAGTATACAATACTGTTTTAAATTTTCTGGATCTGTCACTGGTTGAACGCAGTGAAACCTGTTGTGGTTGTGTTATCAAAGCCAGCACCAAAAGCACTCAAATATGCACTGGCGGCCATGGAATAAAGAGCAGGTGGTTGGTTTGCTTCTAAAAGAATGTCCATGGTTTGTCCTGGTGTGATCATTATGTGATCTGTTTCTATTGGTTTGACATAGAATCCATCTTTAGCTACCACTCTCAATTTGTGTTTTCCAATTGCAAAGAAAATTTCTTCATCCATCACTGCATTGATCACCCTAAGAAGATATGTTTTTCCATACTCCACAACCATCTTGAAAGTACCTATCATATTAAAAGCAAAACCATACAAAATTAAATAAACATAAATATTTAGTAACAAAAAAATTAGCTAAAAACAATAGCATTTATTAATTATTACTAAAATTAATAAATACTAAATAAAGTAAGTTCTGACTTTTTTTTTTATCTTCTTAACATATTACCGGAGCAGGGATACAAATAACCAGGTTGACCATTGATGGTATATGCATCAGATAGAATTGGCTCCCCTCCTGTTTTGTTTGCTTCAATTGGAATATTCATGACTTCTTTCTTCCACCACTCTCCTTCAATAGAGTCAAAAATTATAGTGATCAATAATGGAGGAAAAAGTTTGTTGGTGCAGTAGTATTTAGTACATACCTAGTATGATTGGAATCTCAGCATGGGGTTTGGGAAAGGGATAGTTTTGTCCATGCTTGGGATAAATGATGAAAGCTCCATGAACTGTGGCTCTTGACCAACCATCATGTCCATGCCACCAGATGGTTCCTTCCTCTGTGGTCAAATGGATAACTTGTTTGAACACTGCACCTGGTTGAATTGGACACTGTGTTATGTAAGCAGCTCCATCTGACCATGGATTCCTCACTTGTCTTGCCCCATGCCTTTGAACAATAATGCAAATATTCTTTCAATAATTAATGCATATACTCTCTGTTGTATAGAGTAGAAGCTAAGGCACATACCAATGTATTGTTATATTATGGTTTGCTTGGTTATAAACATTGACAATAAGAGTGTCTCCTATGTGGGCCTTCAAGGTTGGACCTGGAAACTCTCCATTTACTGTCAAAATATTCTTGGTGCTGCATAGTCTAGTGTAACTTGAAGATTTTATCTGCAGAAATTAAAGGCATAATTCATCTAAGTGTTATGTAACATGCATGCATGATGAAATAAAGTAGACTTACCACAAAGCTGTGATGATGAACTTCAGCATTTGCAACATGATCAATGAGATAACAACCGGATAGCACTGCAAAAATTATCAAAGAATATGCATTACTAGTCTTCATCACCATCATTGGTTGGGAACTTGGGATCCAATCGAAAGTGCGTGTGGAATGAAAGGTGTCTCGTGCAGACAGAAGAAAAGAAAAAATGTTATGGAAATATTTGGTAACAACAAAAAAAAAAATAAC
>NC_029781.3:5982972-6002402 GCF_000817695.3 Arachis duranensis | reverse complement strand
AAGAGATAATAATCTAAAATTAATATATTTAATTTAATATTTATAATTTTTTGCGTATAATATTTAAAAATTATATATTTGTTATCTATTTATTTTATAACATGCTCATTAATACTAAAGAATAAATTTCTGTTGACTGTTTATCAACAAATTATAACTTTCCAAAAAATTTCCGTTGACTCCTAATAAACATCTATTAATAGATAATTTAAATATACATAAAAATATTATATTAATGTTATATTAATAATATTTCTATAATTTAAATTATTCATTAATAACATCCTTAACCATGAATTTTATATGGAACCTTTTAGCAGTATTTTTATTTTTAGGATCTTAGTGATAAATGTTCGATGCTTATTAAAGTGCTTTATATTAAAAAAATTATTTAATAAACTTTTTGAAAGTAAAAAAGATAATTGCGTAGCAATTGTGTAATCGCAAGACTATATATATATATTGGTAATAAACGTAAATTAATTTTAATTATGCTTACGCAACACACTCTGGTATGATTATTTGTTTTTGGTATAATAAACTTCATTTTTTTGGGCTTTGGGCCCGGCGGAACTCTCCGCGAACTTCATTTTTATTGAAAACACCCAATTTATGGTGGTATCATTAGAGTAGTACAAAATGGGCTGAAACGATAGTACACATTGGCAAACAGCCCAATCCAATAAAATATGCAAGATTTTATATCTGTAGATTGAAATTGAAGCATAGCCCAAAATGCTGGGTCAAAAATTTTCTTGTTCATTATTATACTAGTTAAATTCTACTCAATATTCTCTATAAATAGTAAGTTATTCCTTATAACATGTCTAATTATTATTAGATGTATGTTGATTTATCATAGTTAATATTAACTATTAATTTAATTTAAATTTTGATAACTTAATTAATTAACTAAGGTATAACTTTTTGTGTAATTTATAAGAATCCTTAGAGAATTCTATTTTATAATTATTGTTCATAAGACCTAAAAGCAGAAAAAGTCCAAAAGACAGTTATCATATGACCAACCTCTTGAGAGGTCGGATAAAACGCTATAAGGTGATAATTTTTCTCTGAAAGAGTTATAACTAACCCCTAATATCTTTCACCCACTTCTAGAAGAGAGATCTTAACAACCCCTTAATAAAAGGACGGTTATCTGCCATCAATACTGGAGCTACTTCAACGGTGGTTATTGGTTCATCACCTATAAATACACTGACACTCTCAGGTATACTTAAGATCCAATACACTATAAACCTACTGATACTCTTGCTAACTTAAGCATCGGAGTCCCTTGCAGGTACCACCCCCACCTCCTCACGAGGAACTCGGATATGCGGTACCTCGGCACCAAACAAGTCAGACGCTACAACCCAAAAGGACCTGGACCTCACGTTTAGGCCCAAATCAACGTTTCAGGTAACTCTCGAAACATTGGTGCCGTTGCTGGAACCTGGAAATCAACACCCCCTGGCAAACGATCATCTTGAAGGCGGATGTACGGCGTCCGAGTCGAAACCAGAATACCAGGATGTAGTCAACAACCCAATTATCTCCCTTTCTGGTAATACTCCTACTGCTTTTTCGACTCTTCCAGGTAATTTTAAATGATATTTTGACTCGGGTTACTTTAATCACATATCTCCGTTGCGTAATCTTTTCTCGTCTTTGTCTACCACTACAAATACACCTTCTTTCAATACTGCTAATGTTTCCCTCTTGCATGCAACACACAAGGTTTCTATCTCCCAGTCGACTCTTAATCTCCCTGATACTTTTTATATTCACAAATTTAACTTTAGTCTTATTTTTGTTGGTCAACTTGTTGATCTGATTATGTTACTTTTTCTATTTCTGGTTGTCGTGTACAGGATCGTCAGATGGGACAAATCATCGGGATTAGACGTAAGGTTAGAAGGTTGTTTGAACTCGAGAATCTTCATATTCCTCCTGTGCCAAATCTCTGTGCTGCTTCTTCTTCTTCTTCTACCCTTCACTTATGGCATCAACGTCTTGCCCACAGCTCCTTAGAAAAATTGCATCCTCTTGTGTCTCAGGGTATTTTGGGTCAGGTTCCTAATGAGTCTTTTGATTGTATTTCTTGTCAAACTGCCAAACAACATGCTTTATCTTTTCACAATAATTCCTCTCTTGCTTGCTCTCCTTTTGATCTTATCTACTCTGATGTTAGGGCTCCGCTCCCACCGCTTCTATGGGAGGAGCTCGATACTTTGTTGTTTTCATTGATGATTATTCATGCTTTACTTGGGTTTATTTGATGACTAATCGCCATGAGTTACCTCAGATTTATATTAACTTTGCCACTATAATTAAAACTCAGTTTTCCAAGGTCATTAAGTTTTTTCGATGCGATAATGCTATGGAAGACTGTGATTCCAAACTTTTAACCTTTCTTGCAGAACAAGGTACTTTGTCTGAGTATTCTTGTCCTGGTACGTCTCAACAAAATGGACGAGCTGAATGTAAACATCGTCATATTCTTGACTCTGTTCGTGCAATGCTTCTTTCTTCTTCGTGTCCTGAGCGGACTTGGGGTGAAGCTGTTCTTACTACTGTTCAAGTTATCAATAGATTTCCTTCTTCTGTTCTGGGTAACATTGCTCCCTTTGAGCGTATTTATCATACCTCTTCAGATTACAGTTCTCTTCGAGTTTTTGATTGTATCTGTTTTGTTCTTCTTCAGCCTCATGAACTTAGTAAACTTGAACCTCGGGCTCGTATGTGTTGTTTCCTTGGTTATGGCACTGAACACAAGGGTTATTGTTGTTGGGATCCTTCCTCTAAACGTATTTGTATATCTCATCATGTTGTCTTCTGGGAGCATCATATGTTTTCTCGGTTCGCCACCTTTGAGTCCATTCCTCCTACTGTGTCACCTTTTTTCACTAACCCCAATGTTGATCTTTTTCCTAGTGATGATTCTACAGGTTCTATCTCGAGTCACCCTCTACAGCCTTCTGTTCTTCCACCTTCTCCATCTCTTGATGATTCCAGACCGGACGGCGATTTTACTCCTACCGTCATGCCTTCTTCTTCCACTCGTTCTTCTAGGGTAAGAAATGTAATACCCTACCACACAGATAGTATACGAGAAGCCTTGAAGGATAAGTAAAACCAAATCACAAGATTAAAAGCGCAACGCTCAGGAATAAGGATTACTTGCGTACGAAGGAAGCTAAGATACATAAACATATGTGTATAGAAAGTGAGAATAGAAGGTCAAAGGTACAAAATAACCAAGCTCTTAACTCAGCCTACAAAGCTAAGGCTGGCTGGAGAATATTTATACATATATATAGAAATCCATAACCCAAAATACATAAAAGCAACTCTAGTTCTCCATAAACCTCTATGGGGTGCAAAAGTAAAGCATATATATAAGAAGAGTATATACATATAGATATAACAAAATAGAACAAAATGTAAACTCCCAAAAGCCCCACTTCACTGCAAAGAACTCCAGACGCCTAGTGAGGTGCCTCTCAACCTGCATCTGAGAAACACAAATATCCATATGGAATGAGAACCGGGGGTTCTCAGCATGGTAATGGTGCCGCATACATAAGATATAAGGTCCCGAAAAAGTTAGAGATAATCCTAGAACGCCGACACTCAGATTATAAAACCTAAAGGACTAAAGCAGAAACCATAAATTAGGGTGGCCCTCTAAGGATTCCTAGACCTAACCAAAACCATACTAAAACCCTCAACTCTTCTGCCTTTCCTCCAATCCTCCAACATCGGTGAAACCACACAAATAAACAAGCAGACAATGGCAAACATGGGTAGAATATAAGTACTGCAGATAGCAAATATAACAATTAAACATAGTAAGTTCACTTAGGGATTCCCAATTAATGCACAAGAAAGCAAATCAAACAATATGTATATGATGCATGCCTGTCCTATGGCTGATGAGCCTTACCTGTCGGTTATCAAGTCAACCCGACAAATCCGGCTGCTAAAACCTGGACTGGCCCTCGACGTGCATCCCCAAGAGTCTATGGATAGCTTTTTGTCATATATAAATCTTTCTCATTAGGGGATATCCTTTCCGAAAGTTTATACGTGCCCGGTCACCCTTACGTTGTAGGGTCAACAGAGTATCGACTCTCAACCTGGAGCCCATGGTGGCAAGCCACTGCTCTTTACCCAGAGAAACTCGTATCTCAGATAAAATTAGTACAAAACCTCATTTTCATTCATGCTCATTCATACTCATTTCATAACAATTCATTATAGCCATAACATCACTTATACATCATATATTTGTACTTTTATACATTATTCATGATAACCCGGAGCAAGTGGGGCGAACCACATCCTTGCATCTACTTGGGGAGCCTCTATACTACCAACCTGGAGCAAGTGGGCGAAATCACAACCCTTGTGTTTATCCAGGGGGTACGTTCTCATATGCCAGGAGGAATAAAGGAGGGGATTTTAACCTCCCATCATCTCGCTGGAGGCAATTTTACAATACCAGGAGGAACAAAGAAGGGGATCCTCACCTTTCACAATCTCCTGGGGTCGCACTTTTAAGAAAGAGTTCTCAGATGTAACATTTATTCCTTACCTAATTCATCACTTCTCAAGCTTTCTTCATCTCCAAGTTATTTCACCTTCCTAGTTCAAACCCTTTCACTACCAGTACAACTCATTTCTAGGGTCTTAAAGGGTAAACAATAGAAGTTAAGAAGTGCAAAACCATGTCTAAATCACAAAAAATATATGTTGCTAAAAATAGGGTGTGTGTACTCACACATGTGTGCGTGTGCACACTTGTACAATTTTTCAAAGATGTGCGTACGCACCAGGAGGTGCGGACGCGCTCAACAGCAAGCATGTCCATGTGTGTGCGTGCGCACCATGGTGTGCGTATGCACGTTTGCCAAAAATCACAGGGTGTGCGAGCGAACACCGCTCGTGTGTATGCACAAGCGAAAACATAGCTCCTGCTCGGCGCGTGTGCACATTAGTGTGCGTACGCACACAAAGCAGAAGACCTGGTTTTGCTGTAACTTAAGAAAATTTCAATTTTTGCACAAAACTTCCGACGTCCATAACTTCCTCTACAAAATTCCATTTCCTTCAAAATTTATACCTTTTTTAAAGCTTGTAAAACTATCTTTGATTTGAGACAAATTTCATTCCCATCCAAAATTAGAGGCTCTAGTTATAGACCGCCGAAGTTCATTAAAATCAAGTTTTTCAACTAAAACACCAAACCTCTATTTTTACCACATTTCCAACTCAATTCAAAATTTCAAGTTTTCAAACCAACCACAAACAAACTATATTTAATCCCAATCCTTCTCAATCATTCCATTACTCATTAACATACATATACCTCAATTTCAACCTCAAAAATTCAAAACTCAACATAATTTAGGGCCCATTTGGGAAGCTTCAAAAGTAACTTTTTTGAGTTTTTGACTTATAAAAAGTAGTAGTATTAATGTCTGGTGCAATTTTCAAAACCAAATTGCAACTTTCTAAGAAGCTATTTAAGAGCTTATAGAGAAGTTAAAAAAATGACTTCTCTCATAATACTACTACTTTTTACCACATTTTTATAAAATAAGCACTTTTAGAACTAAGAATCCAAATACAAAATAACTTATTTATAAGCTACTTTTAATATAGTCATTTATTGTTTAAGCTGTTTTTTTAAAAGAAGCTTAATTAAGTTATTTACCCAAACTGGACCTTAATCTTCAACTTACTCATTAACATAACATTATTCATACATTACTAAATCAACCATCCACCACATTCATATCATCCAACATCATATACAACCCAACACACACGGCATCAACTAAAACCACCCAACATGCATCAAACATACAATTCAACTTATCTTAAGTCATCTAGCCTAAGTTTTTCACAAAATATTATATATTATATACGAGAAATCAAAACAATACCTTGGCCGATTTTCTCGTATAACCTAAAGGCAACCCACAAGGCAGGCTCACAAGTTCTACCACCAAAATTCAACCTCCAAAGTTTCACCAAGCATCCAACATTTACAATTAAGCTCCAATTCACATATATACACACCTATATCATATCATTGCACCCATACATATATACACACCTATATCGTGGGTGACGTGTATGCATGCGAGGGTGCTCTATTTTTAATTTTTTTAATTTTTCAAGTTCTAGCACTACCCCAAGCATTCCAAGAATCCAAATAGCTACAAAGACACCATCAAACCTTATTTAACATACTAGACTACCAAATAAACTAAAAAAACCAAACTAAACATGAAATTAAACTAATTTATCAATATTTACAAAAGATAAAATAAAAAGATGTTACCATCGTGGGGTGTCTCCCTCCTAGCACTTTTATTTATTGTCCTTAAGTTGGACATTTGAAAAGCTCCTTGTCATGGTGGCTTGTGCTTGTACTCATCTTCGAACTTCCACCAATGCTTGGACTTCCAATAAGCTCCAAAGTTCAAAATCAATAACCCCAAGATTTGATGGAGTTCCACACAAGCTAAGGGCTCCCAAAATTGATCCTCATATACGCTGGGATCCCAAATCTTGTTTCTATACCCGTCTTCAAGTTGATCATCATAATTCCCATCGGGTGGCAAGTGATCCAAATTCTCAAGTAAACACCCAAACAACTTCCTAAACCCAAGAAATTAAGCTCCACACCAACCTTTGCAATTAGACTTTGAGCTCTTAACCATAACGAACCTTGAGTGTTGTTTCCAACCACTAACCATCTTCCTTTTGCTCTTAAAGCCAGAAAGAGCTCTAAGTTGACCATCCATCTCAAGCAAACCATATTCAAGTGGAATAATAAAGCTTAGAGATAAGAGATTTACCCACTTGAATGAAATGATGGATGGTGATGGCTTGGGGAGAGGTGTCTCCAATGTTCTTGCAAGCTCCACTCCTTTGTGCTCTTCTTGATTTACCTCCACCTCTTTGTAGCTTTCTTCCAAGTCAATTTCTTCTTCATTGCTTTACAAGGGCATGGGAGATTGTGCACCTTCTTGCTTAACCTCTTTTTTAAGTCTAATGGGAGAGGATTCAATTGTAGATAAAAACTCATCAATTATTGAATCCATCTCTTAATCAACCTCTTCAAAGTCTTCAACCATGATATGCTTTGGAGGTTATACACCCTCCTCAACATCAAATTCAAACTTCTTGGAAGGAGGCTATATGACTTGAGATTCCCATGGAGGTTCCACATCTCCTAAGTCTTCAACCACTTCTTCCTCTTCAACAATTACGGCTTCCTCCAATTGTTCCAATACAAAATTCAATTTCTCATTCTCCACCAAATTTTCTAATCTCTCCTTCATACTACGCTCTTCATTTGATTCTCCACATGTGACCATAGGAGTGCTTTGATTGCTTAAGCGTTGGGAGGCTAAGTTGTTTATTACTTTGGTCAAGGTAGCCATGCATTCTAGATGCCTCCTTTGAGCTTCACGTTGCTCTTGAAGTAATGAAGTGAGAGAATCATTCATTGGGGTTTGGGGTGGATAGGAAGATTCCTTATTTGGGAGAAAGAGTTCATAATAGGAAGGTGGCTCATATTGGTAAGAATATGGAGATGGTGCATATTAAGGTGGTGGTTCTTGGGATATTGATGTTGGAATGGTTGTGGCTCTAAGTATGGTTCATATGTCTCATATGGTTCTTGGTATGGTGGATATGGGTTAGGATCATATGGAGGTGTTTGGTGGTAGGGGACTTGTGAGTATGGTGGTTAAGGACTATATTGAGGAGAGGGCTCATAGGCATATGGTGGGTGTGGTTGATAACCACAAAGGGGTCCACCATAGCCATTGGGTTGGTATGCATCTTGGAATGGCTCTTGCTCATAGTACATTGGTGGAGGTTGTTGCCAAGAGGGTTGTCTATAATCTTGGGGCTCTTTCCACTTTTGATTGTTCCATCCTTGATGCATGTTCTCATTATGATTCCCATTTCTTGCAACATAATTGTAACCACACTCATAGCCAAAGTTATGAGAATTCATAGTAGCAATAGAAAATAAAAACAAAAACTAACAAGAATTAAGCAAACAAAGTCCTACAACTAACAAAAACTAACAAACAAGTAAAAGACAAATATATTCACAATATTCACATATGAACAATAACCAATAACAAGCACACATTGCAATTCCCTGGCAACGGTGCCAAAAACTTGACGGAGGATTAATGTCGGTTAGGAATTTTCACAAAAATAATCACGTTGCAAGTATAGTTCCAAACCAACAAACAATCCTCAATCAAAGTTTAATTTATTTGTGACAAGTACAAATCCAACAAAAATAACCGAAGCATTTAAACCTCGAGTCGTCTCTCAAGGAATTGCAGGGAAGTGTGTTTATTATTGGTTATAATTATATCTTTTGGAGGTTTTTGGGTTTGATTAACAAAAAATGTAAATTGCAAGAAAGTAAAACTAACAACTAAAATGGGTCTTGACAAGGATCAAGGGTCAAGGGTTCCTATCTTGGATCATTGACCACAATATGGTGATTACAAAGGATTAATTCCACTTAGTTGCCTTCTAACATCGGAGGATTAAGTCAAGTGGACATAATTGGTCTTAGAACCAATTAACAACCCTAAATCACCAATGAAACTGGACATCAATGATCTCAAGAGACCTAAGTCCTCAATCACAAGTCAAGAGTACCAAAATATACTCTAAAATCCAACCAAACATTTTATCAAACACTTGGAAGGCATAAAAGGAAAGCATATTAAAACTGTAACAATAATAAAATCTAATAACTACCCAAGGCAAGAAAATGACAATAACAAGCCAATTAAACAAAAAAATATCAAACATAAATTGTATTAATGAAATTAAATCAACAAGAGTGCATGAACATAAAGGCAACAAATAAAAAGAAATAACAAATAAAACTAGAAAAGTAAAGATGTAAGAACAATAAATAGCAAAGAAAAGTAAATCAAAACAACAATTAAACCTATATCTAAGAGGAATCTATCCTAATCTAACCTAATTCTAGAGAGAAGAGAAAGCTTCTGTCTCTAGAATGTGACCTAAAACATGTTTCTAATCTAGTCCTAATTGCTCTCCGTTTGATCCATCTTGAAATCAGCCTCTAATAGCTTCAGAAATAAGTTGGATTTGGGATTGGATGGCTCAGAAATCGACGCGTACGCATGGATGACGCGTACGCGTCGCTTGGTAAAATTCCCTCTCACGTGTACGCATGGAAGACGCGTGCACGTGGCCATGAATCCTTCAAATACTCATTTCTTCATGAATTCTCCATTTTGCATGCTTTTTTCTTCACTTCTTTCATCCAATCCTTACCTTATAAGCCTGAAATCACTCAACAAACATATCAAGACATCGAATGGAATTAAAGTGAATTAAATTTAGCTATTTTAAAGCTTAAAAAGTATGTTTTCACTCTTAAGCACAAATTAAAAAAAATTATAAAACCATACTATTTTAGTGAATAAATGTGAAAAAAGTTGATAAAATCCACCAAATAAGACACAAGATAAATCATAAAATTGTAGTTTATCACGTGCTGATAACGTGTTGTAAAATAAATAAACAAAAAGATATAATAAATATAAAATAAAAAATATAAATAAAAGACTCTAATATTAATATTTATCAATATAATTATCTCACAATAATAATAGAAATAACTTATATATTTATTAATATTATATATATTACAACTTAACAACTCAGAAAAAAAATTATATGTTATTGTAATGCTTATTGTCAACCTTTATTTATAGAGTAAAGTACCAACACGGTCCCTGTCCATTTCCCAAAATGTCAAGACGATCCTTAATAAAAAACACGTTCTATTACGGTCCCTAATCCTGAACTCCGTCTACCAACCCGGTCCCTCAGCAATCACTGCTGTGTGCCGAACCATCCAACTTCCGTCAAGAGCGCCGTCCAACAACCATCCACGTCTCCGTCAAGAGCTTCGTTAGCAACCTTGTCACCAAGATTTTCACCAGTCACCACTGCCTTAATGGAGAAGAGAGTTGTCTGCTACGGTTTATAATGTAATTGTATTATAGAGACAAGGGGTCTTTAGGGGATAACATATAAGGCGCGAAACCAAACGACACCCTAAACCCTTAAAACGCCATCGTTTTTGTTTTTTGGACGAGGACAGAAAGGCCCTTGTCCATTTCATCTTGTCACGTAGGATTTTCATCTTCCACGTAACAATCCGAGCCATCCGTGTCATACCCTAGCCTTCATACCTCAGTATTTTCTGTCGACTTTCCGCTATGAAAATGACAGAAAGATCGGATTGGCAGACGAAGTTCAGGGTCAGAGACCGTAATAAAACTTATTTTTGGTTAAAGATCGTCTTAACATTTTAAAAAATGGACAGAGACCGAATTGATACTTTACTCTTATTTATACATACACGAAACTTTAAATTTTCAAACTTTATTAATAAAAAATTAAACATTCTTTGGTTAGAAACCGAGCCGCCAGATATTAATGCGCCAACTCAGCTCTCATCGTTATCACAACAACAACTACTATTATTAGAAGGTCGAAAATTCTAACACAGGATGCAGCATTCATTGACTCTCTTCCGTCGACCGTGTTCCCTGCATTTTTCAGCTGAAACTCCCCACACCCATCTCTGATTTCACCTCCAGATTCCCAACTAAGACCTCAGACACAAAAAAGAACGCAACTTGCAACTACCCAGACTTCGATTCTGCCTCATCTTCCAAGTCCAAAGTGCTTCCTTTTTGTTTTCGGTTGGTCAACGAGGTCAAGATGCTGCTGAGCTTGAAGGGTATCATGTAGATCGAATAGGACACAGAGGGGTCTGTGAATTAGTGAATCAATTGTTTTTATGACTTGATTATTATGAAGGTGTAGGTGAAGATTAGTGTGGGAAACGTGGAGATGGTGACTTCAACTTGCAAGGGTTCTTTTCTTGTTTGTGCAATTTTGGTGCTTGATTTGGTGCTTAAGGTCTCTGGCAATGCAGAAGGTGGGTGGTTCCCTTTTGTCCTTGCTCTCTATTGTGTTTTAATTGTTCCCATTAAGCAGGTGCTTTAAATGATCAGGGTGGGGAAATTTTACCCCAATTAAGCTACTTGTTCCTTTTGTCTTTTCTTTTTGATCTACTTGATTCCCTTTCGGCTTTATTGTAGCTGGTTCATGTATTAGAACTGGAGAACTTAATAATACACTTGGAGTAGCTTTTGTTAAGTTTCAACTTAATGCTTCCCTAGTTGTAATATATGAGTTGATAGAATTGAATGGCTTTATGGTTTTTCTTAGTTTGATGATACCCTTGTATCTGTGTCATTAGTTTGGGTTATTCACTTATTTGTTGATTATTGAGTAGGGAATGTTCAATCTTTAGTACAGGATATCACCATAATTGGTGATTCTAATAGTATGGGAGGCTTCTTTATCTCAGAGTGGTTTGTGGAAATGCTTTTGTCCTTGGAGAAAAAGAAGTGGCTTTCCATTCGCTTTAAAGTTTAATCTTTTCTTGTGAGTTAGTTAATTGTGAGATGGAGGCTACTAGGGTTGACTCATTGAAGTTGGGATTCATGTTTGTGATTCCTAAATCTGACAATATTTCGCATTGCACCATAAATGTGGAGACCACACAACATAATAATGAATATCTTTGCACCTGAATATTGCTTCTATCTAACACAGGTGATGCCCTAAATGCATTGAAGAGCAACCTACAAGATCCTAACAATGTTCTTCAAAGCTGGGATGCCACCCTTGTCAATCCATGCACATGGTTTCATGTTACATGCAATAGTGATAATAGTGTGACCCGTCTGTAAGTTGATATGTAACATTTAAGATTTCCTGTTTATTTATGATTGGTTGTCTGTATAGTGATTATTAACCCCTTTCTGGTCAGTGATCTTGGAAATGCAGATCTATCGGGTACACTGGTTCCAAACCTTGGTAATCTACCAAATTTACAGTACCTGTAAGTTGCTATCCATATACTCTTTGTGATCAGATTATTTCATTATCAAAATCTTTTGAGTTTATATTCGGGGGGTTTCAATTACAGGGAGCTTTTTAATAATAATATAAGTGGAAAAATCCCAGACGAGCTTGGAAATTTGAAAAACTTGGTGAGCTTGGATCTTTACTTGAATGTGCTAACTGGTCCAATACCAGCTACATTGGGCAAGCTTAGTTATCTACGCGTGCTGTATGAAATACTTTCCTTATTCTCATATTTATATGCAAAATATATTTGACTTGATTTCAATTTCGTTTCTCCCTTTACCTTTTCAGCATCCAATTTATTGTTTGATTTCCCATGCAATATAGTTAGTGGTAGAGTACATTGTCTGCGACATGCTATTTCATTTCCAATAAAGGCTGTGGTATAAATGAGCATATACCTATAGGAAAAGTATCTTTCATATTTTTATTGTTGCTAGTACTTCTATTTGACTCAATAATGAGTGTGTTGAATTGCATGAAATATATGGTAATTAATGATAGTGCTCAGTGGTTGTAAAAATGAATAAATGAAGCACTAATTAAATATGGTCAAAGGTCCACTCTCATGCTTAATCATATAGTTATATTTGTTAAGTAACTTCGGTGAACTGTCATGCATCCATGCCCTCTATCTTTTACTCTCTCTTTTTTTTCATGTTTCAATATAAGTTTATATTAGTGATAGGCTTATTCTATTTTTAACTCTTTCCTGCATGAAACTTGCAAAACTTGCTATTTGGTAATCATTGTTGCACGTGTTTGCTGATAATGTTTTTTATTAAAGTATCAAATGTTATTACCTGCAAATTAATTCTTCCTGCCCTCTGAAATAGGCGTCTCAACAATAACGCCTTGTCAGGAGGCATTCCCATGTCTTTGACCGGGATCAATTCACTGCAAGTTCTGTGAGTGTGACTCCTATATTTTCATTTCCCACTGAGTTAATATAGACATGTATTCTTGTTTAGAATCGTTTACTATATTTTTGAGAGTGCAACACCATGATTGTTGTGGAATGCAGTGATCTCTCAAACAACCAGCTAAAAGGGACTGTGCCAGTCAATGGTTCATTTTCAATGTTTACTCCGATCAGGTTGGTGCCAATAGTTTTATTTATATCTGTGACTATTATTAAGAGGTGACCTCACTGTTGATAGTTGGTGGATTCCAATTACAGTTTTCAAAATAATCCTGGCTTGATACAACCAAAGATGTAGATAAACCAAGTTGGTGCAGTAGTATTTAGTACATACCTAGTAAGATTGGAATCTCAGCATGGGGTTTGGGAAAGGGATAGTTTTGTCCATGCTTGGGATAAATGATGAAAGCTCCATGAACTGTGGCTCTTGACCAACCATCATGTCCATGCCACCATATGATTCCTTCCTCTGTGGTCAAATGGATAACTCGTTTGAACACTGCACCTGGTTGAATTGGACACTGTGTTATGTAAGCAGCTCCATCTGATCATGGATTCCTCCCTTGTCTAGCCCCATGCCTTTGAAAAATAATGCAAATATTCTTTCAGTAATTAATGCATATACTCTCTGTTGTATAGAGTGGAAGCTAAGGCACATACCAATGTATTGTTATATTATGGTTTGCTTGGTTATAAACATTGACAATAAGAGTGTCTCCTGTGTGGGCCTTCAAGGTTGGACCTGGAAACTCTCCATTTACTGTCAAAATATTCTTGGTGCTGCATAGTCTAGTGTAACTTGAAGATTTTATCTGCAGAAATTAAAGGCATAATTCATCTAAGTGTTATGTAACATGCATGTATGATGAAATAAAGTAGACTTACCACAAAGTTGTGATGATGAACTTCAGCATTTGCAACATGATCAATGAGATAACAACCGTATAGCACTGCAAAAATTATCAAGGAATATGCATTACTAGTCTTTATCACCATCATTGGTTGGGAACTTAGACCATCTCTAATAGGGAACTCATCCCAATTCCTGTTTATGGGTCCACCTGTTATAAAAAGTAACTACACATCAGCTTTTGCGTCATAAACAGTAAATAGGAACTCATAACATATCTCTCTTCTCCATTAGCAGGAACTAATTTTAGTCCCTGTTGTGGTCCCACTTAATTAATTAATTGAAACACTTAAAATTAATTTAATTAATTTCTTTCAATAATATAATTTAAATTTATAAATTTAAAAATAATTTACTATTAAAAGATATTAATATTAAATAAATTCATATATAAGAATAATAAAAAATATATAATTCGAGATTAAACTTGAGAGTTTGAGGTTTGAGATTTTGGGTATTTAGAGTTTGAAAAATTTTTTGTAAATAATTGAAAAAAGAATTGAGTTGGTTTGGATATATTTTTTCGTACAAAATCTAATATCAGCAGAACTTTGATTTCGTAAATTTGAAAGAAGATGAAGAAGAGTAGAAGAAAGTGTGAGAATAGAAGTGTATGTAAGTAGGACTCAGGATTCGGTGGTCCCAGAACGTTTAGACCATTAAATGGTCCCATAACAAAACATGTTTTTTAAGGTTTTTTAATAATTGTTAAATAGTCATTTTTTAAATTTAATTACAAATTAATCCCATATATTTTATTTAATTATAAAAATGATTTTTTATTTTATAAATAATTATTTTAACCAAAATCTATCATCTTTATTAACAATCAAGAACAAAAACAATAACGAATTAGATCTTCCATTGATCCTAATAAATTTTTTGGTCATTCCAATCGATTAAAATATTAAATTTGATTTGTCACGTTCGTGAGGAGTTATGAAATCGTGTTTCGTTGAAAACCAATTGATTGAATTCTAACTCAATCGATTGGATTTCAGTTTATTACTAAACAATCGATTGTAAATTGCTGGGAAGCATGGTTTTGCATAAATCAATCGATTGGTCATAGTAACTAATCGATTGAACAATGAATTAAATGTGGAATTTATGTAATTCAATCGATTGTTTAGGATTTTCAATCGATTGATTTCTCCAAAACAATCGATTGTTCTCACTATTCAATCGATTGGCTAAAAATCGATTGAACTTTGCACCTGACTTCTAATTCAATCGATTGGTTTGAAACTTCAATTGATTGTGGAGACTTTCCCCTCAAGGTAATACCTAATTTCTTCATCTCCTTTACTTTAATAATGTTTTCTTTAAGTCACTGCTTCTTTCTTCCTGCCTACCTTGCTTGCTGTGATTTCGTTCATTTGTTGCAGGAAAATGATTTCAGTCTGTTTGTCCATTCACATTCGTTATGTTCATGAGAATGTACTATAGTTATAGTGACTCAACCCTATCAATTTTCATTTTTTAATTATCCTAAACTATTCATTGATTGGTTACACCCTCTGTTTTTTCGTCAGTGTTGGGCTGCATTGGCGCTTCAAGTTTGATTGGTGCTCAATGAGTACCCGAAACTGAAGCTAACTGAAGGAAGAAAACTGCTTGAGATATGACAATTTCGATGACGTTTTCCCAATTTATATTTGTGATGATCGTACAGACGAGGATGCTTTTAACGTAAAAATAAATAATCAAACTTATTGATATTTAATTAATTACACTACTTGTATTACATATCTAACTGACTACCATAATCATCATCAGGTTTTGCGCAACAGAGAGATCAAGGGATTGGGAATCTTATTTCTAGAGTTCCAAAAGATACATAAACTTCATACACCTTGAAAGATCAGCAGAGTCAAATTCCAACAAATAATTATTATCTTATAAATATAGTATTTTTTTTGTATTATGGTGAATCTGAACATCCTTACCCAACCAATATGTTCAGGTTGAGCAATTTTTGCTGCGTCTAGTGGAATGGAAAAGATCGATTACACCAACAACTGCATAGAGAGATTTATTCCATGAGTAGTATACTTAACTTATTGTAGATTACCTATTGAAGAAATATAAAAGTTTCAAACCAATTGATTGAATTAGAAGTCACGTGCAAAGTTCAATCGATTTTTAGCCATAACCAATCGATTGAACAGTGAGACCAATCGATTGTTTTGAAGAAATCAATCGATTGAAAATCCTAAATAATCGATTGAATTACATAAATTCCACATTTAATTCATTGTTCAATCGATTGGTTACTATGACCAATCGATTGATTTATGCAAAATCATGCTTCCCAGCAATTTACAATCGATTGTTTAGTGATAAACTGAAATCCAATCGATTGCGTTAGAATTCAATCGATTGGTTTGATAGTCCAATCGATTGGTTTTCAACTAAACATGATTTCATGACTCCTCACGAACGTGACAGATCAAATTTAATATTTTAATCGATTGGAATGGCCAAAAAATTTATTAGGATCAATGGAAGATCTAATTCGTTATTGTTTTTGTTCATGATTGTTAATAAAGATGATAGATTTTGGTTAAAATAATTATTTATAAAATAAAAAATTGTTTTTATAATTAAATAAAATATATGGGTTAATTTGTAATTAAATTTAAAAAAAGACTATTTAGCAGTTATTAAAAAACCTTAAAAAACATGTTTTATTATGGGACCATTTAATGGTCCAAACGTTCTGGGACCACCGAATCCTGAGCTTCTAAGTAGTATATATAGAGTAATAAAATATTAATTTATTAATAGTAACGATAACATAGTAACAACTAGTTTCCAACAGCTAATTTTGTAATGGTTAGTTTTACAACTACTAATTTTAATAATGTGATTAGTATTTTAAATTTCAAAAATAAAAATAACCAAGTCAACAAAAAAATATTTTGTTAAGTATAAAAATTAAATTTATTTTTTGATGTAAGTAAATTTAATTAATTATAATTTAATATAATAATATAAATAATTAATTAAATAAAAGTTTAATTATTTAATTTAATTAATTATTATTTAAATAATTAATATAAATTATTAATTAAATAAAAATATTATTATTTAACTAATTAATATTTTATATAATTATTTTTTTTAAATATGGAGTCCCCATTCAGAGGGGCTCGCCTTCCTCAGAATTGGTGTAGGAACTCAACTTGTTCCTTCTCCAACGCTTAAATTCTTGTTTCTCTCTGACATTAGAGTAGAAGGGCTCCAAATTTTCTCCCATTGGAGATGCTCTTAGACCATCTCCAGTAGGGAACTCATCCCAGTTCCTGTTTATGGTCCACCTGTCATAAAAAGTAACTCTACATCAGCTTTTGCGTCATAAACAGTAAATAGAAACTCAAAACATTTCTCTCTTCTCCATTAGGAGGAACTAACTTTAGTCCCTATTGTGGTCCCACTTAATTAATTAATTAAAATACTTGAAATTAATGTAATTAATTTTTTTTAATAATATAATTTAAATATTTAAATTTAAAAATAATTCACTATTAAAAGATATTAATATTAAATAAATTCATATATAATAATAATACACAATATATAATTCGGGGTTACACTAATTTGTAAAATTACTTAATACAAAGAAAAACATAATTAAGCTTATAGTTGACGACAAGCATTGTGAAATTGCCATATGTGTTCAATCAAGTCCTCTTTCAATTGTCTATGCTGCTGCCTATTTCGAAGTTGGGCATTTCTTTGGAGAAATTGATGGTATGGTGCAAAATCTTCTTCTCCCAGCTGAGGTTGTGATAAGCCATTTTCGACATCATCATACTCTAAGCCCTGAGCAAAATTTCCTGCATAAGTGTCTCTTTCATCCTCAACAATCATATTATGCAATATAATACAAGCTCTCATTATGTTGGCAAGCTTCTTCTTTTCCCAAAAACGAGCTGGACCACGTATAATTGCAAAGCGTGCTTGCAACACTCCGAATGCTCGCTCCATATCTTTTCTTTGCCCTTCTTAGTATTGTGCAAATAACTTGTGTTTCTCCCCTTGTGGCTTTGAGATTGATTTGACAAATGTGGCCCATTTAGGATAAATATCATCTGCTAAATAGTATCCCATAGTATAATTATTACCATTAATAGTGTAATTTACCTCCGAAGCACGGTCGTTTAGAATATCATCGTGATGAGTTTGGAAAACTCTAGATTAATATTTGTGATGACTAAACATTATTAAAATAATTAAATACAAAATTATTAATTTGATTCTCACTATATTGATTAATAATTTTGTTGCAGGTTTTAATATTGGGGCGAAAAACAAATTTCTGGTGCAAGCCCAATTACATTCAGCCTTTGGTTTTGATAATATATGATGAATATGGCTGAATTGATTCTTTATGTTACTTGGGCCAATTTAATCTATTATGGTTACAAGTACAAGTTGAAAATGCTTTCCTATTTGCTTTATGCATGTTCCAAAAATTCATCAGGAAAGCAAATGTTACAATTGGACTAGAATTAAATGATTGAAATAACTAAGCCCAATTTTAATTCCTCATGCATGATCCGAAACAAATAGATGAAGGAAAGCAAAATTGCTTCCAACGGATCCAAGCATTTCACCATGTGATGGATTTCAAAACTCATTACATTGTCATTTATTGCATGGGAACTATGAGAGAGAAAGGAAGACAATTGATTTGATTGTAGCACTAATGACTACATGCTACTCAGCAAGAAAAGAATCATTTCATTTATTCTCATTCTCTTTCCTAATTCAATGCTTTTCAAATTTTTCTCTTCTCTCTCTATTTGCTTCTCTTCTTCGGTTATTGTCCAGAAAACAATGGAAGCTATGTTCAGCTACCAAAAGAAAGAAGAAGCTGCATGCATCAAGACCATCAAACTAATGATGGCAAGAAAACATAACACAATAAAAGTATACTGTGGCTGAGATTATCACTAAAAGTGGTAAGATTTGGTGAGGTAATCTCGGGTCCTTCATACTCAAAAAGAAAGAAGGAGATTCGGCCAGCAAGAAGGTGATTTTTGGAGACATGGCTTGTCTCTGATTCTGCTCAACCACCACAGGAAGTAGCTAGAGTGGCGAAGTGATGGAAGAGGCAGAGATTGGAGCAGATGAAGCCATCATCATCATGAAGCATCAAGGGCCAGAAATCCATGTTGGAGAGCAAGCCAAGGATGGAGCGCTCAGATTGATGAAGAGTGATGACCAAGGAAGAACTAGAGGTATTTGCATGTTGGGTTTTGCAAGAGTTACCTCTTCTCTCTCTGTGGCCGAACCGGTTCTGTTTTGAAGGAAAAGAAGTTAAACTTGGTTTTGTTTCAACTGTGAAGGCTTCTCTTCTCTGTAAAAGGAGTGAACAGTCACGGTTTGATTTAAGGAAAGAAAGTGAGAGTGCAAGGCACAGAAGTCTCATAGCTGCCTAAGCTTACAGATTTTCTTCTCCTTCAATGTATTCTATTTTGTAATTTTTCTGTTTAATTTTGTCATGTCTTGAGTCTCATGAAAAAAGGCAAACAGTGAGGTTTGTAT